>NC_048301.1:34598108-34674915 GCF_013100865.1 Trachemys scripta elegans
CAAAAAGAACAGGAGTACTTGTGGCACCTTAGAGACTAACAAATTTATTAGAGCATAAGCTTTCGTGGACCACAGCCCACTTATATGCATCCGAAGAAGTGGGCTGTGGTCCACGAAAGCTTATGCTCTAATAAATTTGTTAGTCTCTAAGGTGCCACAAGTACTCCTGTTCTTTTTGCGGATACAGACTAACACAGCTGCTACTCTGAAACCTACATTTTTACATTGAAGCTTAAGGCTGTCTGCTCTCAAAAGAGGTATCACTTTAACCATGAAATAATTGGAAGTAAAGCCAAACAGTCAAGGCTGCTACAGAACTCACTATTTCTTAAAGTGCTTGCCTGAAAATCCTTCCTTTATGTGGATTCTCTTTGTTCCTCTGGGTTACATACTATTGTTCAGTGCCAGTAGAGTACAAGGATCAACTTCCGACTTTTGGGATGACGAGGGAGGGGATAGGCCTTTTACTTGTAAATATACTTTTTTTTAGAGGTGAGTGGATAAAAGTGGCATTTGCAGCTTACAATAGGAAGGAAACTCCTTGGGAAGCACAGCAGTGGGACTAGGACAGTAAAAATCAAAGCAGCAGGAGGTCCAATAAGCAGCAGGAGGCATACTATGCACCAGAGCTCATACTGATAACTAGCTGTTTAATGAGGCACTTGAGGATCACAATGGCAACTTTTTATAAGATGTAGAGTTTTGTATTTCTTAATTCTATGCTGTGTAGCTCTAAGGTGAGGAAGCACTCTCAATGGATGAATTGAGGAGGGTGGGTAGCAGAAGTGGAATCACAGAAAAATAAAGTTATCTTGATTGCAAGCAGTATGTCAATTTTGATAGTTGTGAGCTAGGTGCCTTAGGGTTTCACAACTTTCTCATAATCAGTAAAGGAGTGTGTGTGAGAGCATCAGTAAAGTAACAAGTGGCAGAATATTAGAGGCAAGGCAGGACTTCCTACATTCACCCGATCCCTGACCTTTGTTGTATAACAGTCGCTATAGACAAGCAAAATTGTGAACTCTGCAGCAGAATGACAGAAATTGACACTTGTCTTCTTCACCCGCACTTCTTTCTGGGACATGATAGCAATAATCTTTGTTAATATAAACCTTTCCACCTCACGATAAATAAACAAAAGATGGGGGGGCATGTTTCAAAGTTCCTGAAGTACAAATCATTATTTTTTTTTTTCCAGGCATGCAGCTAGTGAAGGAAAAATGGAGCAGGAACAGGTTTTCGGAGTTGAGAAATGAGGAAGGAGTACAGCAGGCAGTAACAGAAAATGGGAGAGCAAGGAAGACAAGAAGAGCAGCTAGTCCTACAAGAAGAGGGGAAGAGTCAATGGAGATAGCCAGAGCTCAAGCCCCAGGAGTACAGAGGATGACCCACAGAAGACTACAAGGGAGAACACAAAGAAAAGATAACTTTCAGCCAGAAAGAATGAAAGGAGGAAGGCCGGAGAATCACACCAAACACCAGGAAGAGGCAGGTCTACATGACTGGGAACTCCCTTCTAAGAAGAAGAGACAAACCTGGTATCAGAGCTGATCCTAAGAACAGAAGGGTATGCTGTCTGCCAGGAGCTAAAATATGGGATGTGGACCTGAGGCTGAAGAGGATCCTAGTGGAAGCAGGAAAGAATCCACTGACTGTCCTTCACGTGGGAACAAATGATAGTGCTAAATTCTCTCTGGAATACATCAAGGGTAACTACAGCAGGCTGGGGAAGATGCTTAAAGAAATGAAAGCTCAGGTGATCTTCTGTGGGATTCTACCTGTTCCTAGGAGGCGGCAAATGAAGGTGAGACAAGATTATGATGAACAGATGGCTCAGGCAGCGGTGCTATAAGGAGGGCTTCGGAAGAAACTGTTACTCACCTTCTCGTAACTGTTGTTCGAGATGTGTTGTTCATGTCCATTCCACGCAGGTGTGCGCGCGCCGCGTGCACGCCAGCCGGAAGATTTTACCATAGCAGCGTCCGTAGGGTCGGCTCCAGCGCCCCCTGGAGTGGCGCTTTTATGGCCCTGTATTTAGGGGCCAGCCGACCACCCACTGTCTCAGTTCCTTCTTGCCGATACTCCGACAGAGGGGTAGGAGGGATGGTATTGGAATGGACGTGAACACCACATCTCGAAGAACAACAGTTACGAGAAGGTGAGTAACAGTTTCTTCGAGTGATTGTTCATGTGCATTCCAAGCAGGTGACTCACAAGCCCAAGTCTAGGTGGTGGGGTCGGAGGTCACTGCAGACTGGAGGATTGCGTGGCCAAATGCAGCATCCTCCTTAGCATGGTGCGTAATGGCATAGTGAGCCGCAAAGGTGTGGATCGAGGACCAGGTGGCCGCTCTACAAATTTCCTGTGTTGGGATGTGGGCCAGGAACGCAGCTGAAGAGGCCTGCGCTCTTGTGGAGTGGGCCGTGATAGGCGGGGCTGGTACATTGGCCCGACTGTACCACACCTGGATGCAGGTTCTGATCCAAGCCGAGATCCTCTGTGACGTGACCGGGAGCCCCTTCCTACTGTTGGCCACAGTGACGAAAAGTTGGGTCAACTTCCTGAAGGGTCTCGTCCTTTCTATATAGGACGCGAGAGCCCTGCGAACATCCAGAGAATGCAGTCTGCGCTCCTTAGCCGAGGAGTGCGGTTTGGGATAAAACACAGGGAGAAAAAGGTCTTGACCCATGTGAAAAGGGGAAAAACCACCTTAGGTAGGAACGCAGGGTGCGGCCTGAGTTGGACCTTGCCCTTGTGGAAGACTGTGTATGGAAACTTGGATGTCAGAGCTCTGAGTTCCGATATTCTCCATGCTGAGATGATAGCCACCAAGAACACGACCTTATATGAGAGGTATAACAGCGAGCATGAAGCCAGCAGCTCGAATGGGGCCCCCGTGAGGACAGACAGGACCAAACTGAGGTCCCAAGCAGGGACAGGTTGACGGATATGCGGGAACAATCTGTCAAGACCCTTAAGGAATCGTCCCACAAGTGGGTTTGCAAACACTGAGGTCCCCCCCTCCCCAGGGTGGAATGCGGATATTGCAGCAAGGTGTACTCGAAATCGATGAGAGAGTTAGTCCCAGGTGTTTCAGATGTAGCAAATAGTCCAAGATGAGAGGTATCAGGGCAAGCAAGGGGGACTGACCGCGTTGTGTAACCCAGAGGGAGAAGCGCTTCCACTTGGCCAAATACGTAGACCTTGTCGAGGGCTTCCTGCTGCCCAACAGGATCTGTCTGACCTGATGGGACCATTGTAACTCCAGTGGGTTTAGCCATGGAGCCTCCAAGCTGTAAGGTGGAGCGACTCCAGATTCGGGTGAAGGAGGCGACCACGATCCCGCCTGATCAAGTCCGGTAGTAGGGGCAACCTGAGTGGAACCCTCGTAGACATGTGTAGGAGAGACGCGTACCAATGCTGGTGCGGCCACGCAGGAGCTATGAGGATGAGTCGAGCATGATCTCTGTGGGCGTTGAGGATCACCTTGTGAATCAAGGGAATCAGGGGGAAGGCGTAAAGCAGCCTGTCTGCCCAAGAGAGGAGAAACGCGTCTGAGAGGGCTCCCTGACTGCGTCCCATGAGGGAGCAGAATTGACGACACTTCCTGTTCTCGTTGGAAGCAAACAAGTCTACCTGGGGATGACCCCAGAGTTGGAAAATTGAGTTCTACATCCCAGCAGATAGACCACTCGTGACCCTGGAACAAGCGGCTGAGAGTGTCCGCGAGTGTGTTGTACGTGCCGGGGAGGTAGGATGCTATCAGGTGAATTATGTTCTGTACGCAAAAGTCCCATAATGCCTGGACCTCCTGGCAAAGGGGAGAGGAGCGAACACCACCCTGTTTGTTGATATAAAACATCGTTGGAGTATTGTCTGTGAGGACAGAAACGCACTTGCCCGCGAGCTGGGACTTGAATGCCATGCATGCGAGGCGTACCGCTCGTAATTCCCTGACATTGATGTGCAATGAAAGATCCTCCCTTGACCGAAGACCTTGGGTCCGAAGGTGGCCCAGATGTGCACCCCACCCCTGATCCGAAGCGTCTGTTACCAGGGTCAGGGAGGGCTCTGGTTCGAGGAAAGGGACCCCTGTGCAGACCACCTGTGGGTTGAGCCACCATTGGAGGGAGTCCAACACCGGACGAGGTAATGTCAGCACTGAGTCTAGGGAGTCCCTGACTGGCTGATAAACCCCTGCCAACCAAGACTGGAGAGGGCGGAGTGTGAGCCTGGTGTGTCTGATGACAGAGGTACATGCTGCCATGTGCCCTAGTAATTTGAGGCAGCTTCTTACTGTGGTGGTAGGGTAAGCTTGGAGGCCGAGAATGATGTTGGACAAAGTTTGGAATCTGGCCTCTAGGAGATATGCTCTGGCTTGTGTCGAGTCCAGAAGTGCTCCTATGAATTCAATTCTTTGTGTTGGAGAAAACGAGGCCAAGTCCACTCTGAGTAAGAGGCCGAGGGAGCTGAAGGTGTGCCTGATGAAGACCACCTGAGCCTCCACGAGAGCCTTGGTCCTGCCCTTGATGAGCCAATCGTCCAGGTAAGGGAATACCTGAATCCCTTGCCTGCGGAGGAAGGCTACCACAACTGCCATGCACTTCATGAAGACCCTTGGGGCTGCTGATAGACCGAAGGGTAGAACCATGAACTGTAGATGCATGTTGCCGACGAGAAACCTGAGATAATGCCTGTGGTGAGGGATTAATCATGATATGGAAGTATGCATCCTTTAAGTCGAGGGCGGCATACCAGTCTCCTGAATCCAGGGAAGGAATGATGGAGGACAGGGAGACCATGCGGAACTTGAGCTTCTTGACAAACTTGTTGAGACGCCGCAAGTCCAGAATAGGTCTGAGGCCCCCTTTCACTTTTGGTATTAGGAAATATTGAGAATAGAAGCCCTTGCCCCGTAGTTCGAGGCACCTCCTCCACTGCCCCTGCTGTAAGGAGGGACTGAACTTCTTGAAGAAGAAGTTGCTCGTGAGAGGGGTCCCTGAAGAGGGATCGGGAGGGGGGCTGGTGGGGCAGAAGGGAGGAAAACTGGATAGAATATCCCTCCACTACTGTGCAAAGCACCCAAGCGTCTGACATGATCCGGGCCCACGCACGATAGAAGGGGGACAGACGTGATGAAAAGGTAAGGTTGGGAGGATCCAGAGATCTGTCCGGTAGGCTGACCTCGACCGAACCCTCAAAATGGTGGTCTAGGCCCCTGTGGACGCCTTGGTTGGGTAGAAGACTGGCCGAAAGGCTGCTGTTATTGCCTCCTCCTGCCAGTCCGCGGTCTTCTGCGCATGGCATCACCTCGATTTAGAGGTTGATATGGACGCTGGGCCTGCGGCGGCCTAAACTGCCTATGCTGAGTAACAGGGGTGTGTAGGCCTAAAGAACGGAGGGTGGTCCGCGAGTCCTTTAGGCTATGGAGCCGTCTGTCTTTTCTGAGAAAAGCGTGGGCCCTTCAAAGGGTAAGTCCTGTATAGTCCGTTGAATTTCATGAGGAAGGCCAGAAACTTGAAGCCTGGCTCCGTGCCTCATGACCAGACCAGTAGCCAGTGTGCGCGAGGCCGAAACAGCTGCGTCCAAGGCTGCCTGAAGGGAAGCTCGAGTAATTAATCTGCCCTCCTCGACAAGGAGCGAGAACTCTGTTTGTGAATCCTGGGGGAGGAGGTCTGCAAACCTAGACAAAGCCGAACACATGTTGTGTCCATAGCGGCTCACTATGGCCTGCTGATTGGCAATACGCAACTGTAGGCCCCCCCGTTGAATAGACCTTGCGTCCAAACAGGTCCAACTTTTTAGCCTCTCTATTTTTAGGAGTGGATCCCTGAAAACCTTGTTGCTCCCTCTGGTTGGCCGCATCCACCACTAGGGAGTCCGGCGGGGGGTGCGTGTAAAGATGTTCATAGCCCTTGGTTGGGACAAAATACCGCCTCTCAGTCTTTTTGGCTGTAGGGGCCAATTAGGCTGGAGTTTGCCACAAAGTACGGGTTGTGTCCGCAATGGTTTTTATGAGGGGTAGGGCTATCCTAGATGGGCCTGACGGGGTCAGGATATCAATTATGGGATCGGTGTCCACCTCGATCTGTTCCGTCTGTATCAAGAAGCTCTGGGCTGCTTGAGTAAGGAGCTGTTGGAGGAGTCTATTATCCTGCTGCTGATGCCACCGTGGCAGGTACGGTTGGGCACTCCTATGCGAGGACGATCTGCTCCTCGATCTGTTAGAATGGTAGGAGTCTGCCTCCGAGTCAGAAGTGTCTGAATAGGCGGACATCAGAGGAACGGTACCCACAGTCGCCGGCTGGGGTGCTCGCGCCAGTGCTGCTACCGTGGCGCTGCGTGGAGAGTGCGGTGAGCGCATTGTCGGTTTACCCCTAGAGTGATGCTGGGACCTAGTGGCAGCCGGAGGTTCTCTGCACTGGTGTGTCGACGCCAGCACCGGAAGGTTCAAGAGGTCTGTGGCAGCCTCGAATGCCTCAGGCGTCGATGGGAGACGGACCTCCTCCATCCGGACTCGACCTTGCCCTCTCCGGAGCGGGAGCAATGGGATGGCCGGATGGGTCTGCGGCGTGGGTTGCTCTTTAACAATCGTGGGCTGCACCTGACCTTTAGAGTCCCGGTGGGGAGACTGTTCGGTCCGCGGCCTGTTCTTTTTAGCCGGCACTGGCGAAGGGGAGCGGCGTCTTGTCGAAGACAATTTCTTATGCGCCGACTCTCTCTGGTGCCGGGGTTTTGGGGCCTTGGCCTCACGACCTCTCTCTGGTGCCGGGGCACTGTGCACCGAGGATGAAGTGCTGGGTGCCGGCTCTGATTGCGGCCGGAGTGCCGCCTCCATTAGGAGGGCTTTAAGTCTCTGCTCTCTATCCTTGAGAGTCCTGGGGCGAAAAGCACATGCACATGAACAATCACTCGAAGAAGAACACTCGATTACTAGGAGGCATTCATGGACAGTGGACTGGTCTCATGGGATGGACTCCACCTGAGCAGAGAAGAAATAGTCTTCTAGGATGGAGACTGGCACAACTGATCAAGAGCGCTTTAAACTAGGGAGTTGGGGGAGGGGGGGGGGGAGGAGGGAACGAGAGATACTCATGCCCTCTCCACACCTGATTGTAATTTTGAGCAGGAGGCAACTCAAAGTAAGAAAGGATACAACAATGGAGAAAGAAACAGAGGGTAGCAAAATAGACATCAGGAGGAAAGAATGCCAGTAGCAATGACACTAACAGTCAGGTAGGTGATAATAGCAATAGAATGACTGTACCTAATCAGGTGAGGAATCTGGGTGAAGCCAAGCAGAAGCAACTAAGAAGTCTGTGCACCAATTCAAGAAGCCCGGTTAACAAAATGGAAAAATTAGAACTACTGGAGCAGGAAGTGAAACCAGATATTATTGGGATAACAGAAATATGGTGGAAGAGTAGTAATGATGGGACTACAGGTATTGAAGGGCATGCACTGTTCAGAAAAGACAGAAATAAAGGTAAAGGTGGTGGAGTAGCATTGTATATTAATAACAAAGTAGAATGTTCAGAAATTAGAAGTTATGGAGTGGATAAAACAGAATGTTTGGGTCAAAATCACTTTTGGGAGAAAGCTAATACAGGCTCCACTGGGACAGCGTTTGGGCTGTTCTACAGACCCCCAGGATACAATTTGAATATGGATCGAGACCTCTAATATTTTTAATGAAATAAATACTACTGGTAACTGGATTATGGGAGACTTTAATTTCCCAGATATAGATTAGAGGACAAGTGCTACTAATAATGGTAGGACCGAGATATTCCTGAATCTGATAACTGATAGTTCTTCACCAAAATAGTCAAACCAATAAGAGGTGATGCCATTTTACACTTAGTATTGGTGGATAATGAGGACCTCAAAATAACTGGTTGTAGAGGACCACCTTGGTTTTAGTGACCATGAGCTAATTCAGTTTAAACTAAATGGAAGGATAAACAAATACAGGTCTGCAACTAGGTCCTTGATTTCAAGAGGGCAAACTTAAAAACATTAAGGGAATAAGTTAAGGAAATGGGTTGGACTGAAGAACAAGGATCTGAATGTGGAGGAGTCTTGAAATTACTTAAAGTCAAAGCTGCAGAAGCTATAATCAAGCCTAGATCCCAAGCAAGAGGAAACATTCATAGGCAAGGGTTGCAGACCGAACTGGATGAGCAAACATCTCAAAACAGGTTATTTAGAGAAATCAGAAAAAGTCTACAAGGAATGGAATATGGGATGGATCAGCAAGGAAAGCTATCTACTGGAGGTCAGAAGGTGTAAGGGAAATATCCGAGCTGCCATAAGACAAGCAAAGATGGACTGTGCAAAAGAAATTAAAAACTAATAGTAAAAAAGTTCTATAGCCATATAAATAAAAAGAAAACAAGGAAAGAAGTGGGATCACTAAGAACTGAAGAGGGAGTGGAGATTAGAGATAATCTAGGTATGTCCAAACACTTAAATTAATACTTTGCCTCAGTTTTTAGTAAGGATAATGAGGAGTGTGTGTTGTGGCAGGGTGGCTAATGGAAAAGAAGATATGGAAGTAGAAATTACTACATCTGAGGTGGAAGTGAAACTCAGAACTGCTTAATGGGACCAAATCAGGAGGACCAAATAATCTCCATCTAAGAATCTCTCTCCAAGAAGTTTTTGGAGAGAGTTGGAGGAACCGACTAGGGGCCATGCGCCTCTTGATGTGCTGCTTACAAACAGGGAAGAATTGGTAGGGGAAGTAGAAGTGGCTGGCAACCTAGGCAGTAGTGACCATGAGATGGTTGAGTTCAGGACCAAGAAAGAAAGAAAGGAGAGTCACAAAATATGGACCCTAGTCTTCAGAAAAGCAGACTTAGACTCCCTTAGTGAACTGATTGGGAGGATCCCCTGGGAGGTTAATATGAGGGGGTAAGGAGTCCAGGAGAACTGGCTGTATTTTAAAGAAGCCTTATTGAGGGTGCAGGATCAAGCCATCCCAAAGTGCAGAAAGAATATCAAAGATGGCAGGCGACCAGCTTGGCTTAACAGAGAAATCTTCAGTGAGCTTAAACTCAAAAAGGAAGCATACAAGAAGTGGAAATTTGGACAGATGACTAGGGAGGAGTATAAAAATATTGCTAGAGCATGCAGGGGTGTAATCAGGAAGGCCAAGGCACAATTGGAGTTGCAGCTAGCAAGGGATATGAAGGGTAACAAGAAGGGTTTCTACAGGTATGTTAGCAACAAGAAAAAGAAGAAGGTCAGTGAAAGTGTGGGACCCTTACTGAATCAGGGAGGCAACAGTGACAGATGATGTGTAAAAAGCTGAAGTACTCAATGCTTTTTTTGCCTCGGTCTTCACAAACCAGGGCAGCTCCCAGACCACTGCACTGGACAACACAGCATGGGGAGTAGGTGAGCAGCCCTCAGTGGTGAAAGAACAGGTTAAGGACTATTTAGAAAAGCTGGACACGCACAAGTCCATGGGTCAAGACCTAATGCATCCAAGGGTGCTGAGGGAATTGGCTGATGTGATTGCAGAACCATTAGCTGTTATCTTTGAAAATTCGTGGTGATCGGGGGAGGTCCCAGACAATTGGAAAAAGGCAAATACAGTGCCCATATTTAAAAAAGGGAAAAAAAGACTCCAGGAAACTACAGACCAGTCAGCCTCACTTCAGTCCCTGGCAAAATCATGGAGCAGTGCCTCAAGGAATCCATTTTGAAGCACTTGGTGGAGATGAAGGTGATCAGGAACAGTCAACATGGATTCACCAAGGGCAAGTCATGGATTTCAGTCAGGCATTTGATACAGTTCTACACTGGAAATTATTAGTTAAATTAGAGAAGATGGGGATTAATGTGAGAATAGAAAGGTGTATAAGGAATAGGTTAAAGGGAAGGCTACAGCAGGTCATACTGAAAGGTGACTTGTCAGGCTGGAAGGAGATTACTAATGGAGTTCCTTAGGGATCAATCCTGGGACCAATCTTATTTAAGACTTTCTGTAATGACCTTGAACAAAAATGAGAGCTTGCTTATAAAATTGCCGGATGACACAAAGTTGGGAGGTATTCCCAATACAGAGGTGGAACAGAATATCACACAAGAAGATCTGGATGACTGAAAACTGGAGTAATTAAAATGGGATGAAATTTAATAGTGAAAGTGCAAGGTTATACACTTAGGGATTATCATGAATTTTTACTATAAACTGGAGATATATCAGTTGGAAGCAACAGAGGAGAAAGGATGAGTATGAGCTGCCCATGTGATGTAGCTGTGAAAAAAAGGCTAATGCAGTCTGAGGATACATCAGGCAAGGTATTTCCAGTAGAAACCGGGAAGTGTTAGTACCATTATACAAGGCACTGGTGAGACCTCATCTGGAATACTGTGTTCAATTCTGGTATCCCGTGTTTAAGAAAGATTAATTCAAACTGGAACTGGCACAGAGAAGGGTTACTAGGATGATCAGAGGAATGGAAAACCTACCATTTCAGAGAGGACTCAAGGAGCTTGACTTATTTAGTCTAACCAAAGTCAGAGATAGGATTGCTCTCTATAAATACATTAGAAGGATACACAAGGGAGGGAGAGGAGTTAAAGTTAAGCGCCAATGATGGCACAAGAACAAATGGATATAAACTAGCCATCAACAAGTTTAGGCTTAAAATCAGATGAAGGTGTCTAATCATCAGAGGTGTGAAGTTCTGGAACAATCTTTGAAGGGGTGCAGTGGGGTCAAATAACCTTCCTGGCTTCAAGACTGAGTTTGATAAGATTATGGAGGGGATGGTATGATGGAACTGCTTATAATGACGTGGCCCATCTGCAACTCCTAGTGGCAAATATCCCAATGGCCAGAGATGGGACACTAGAAGGAGAGAGCTCTGAGTTACTACAGAGAATTTTTCCCAGGTGTCTGGCTGCCTTGCTGACATGCTCAGGGTCCAACTGATCACCATATTTGTGATTGGGAAGGAACTTTCCCCTAGGTCAGATTGGCAGAGGCCCTGGAGGTTTTCTGCCTTCCTCTGCTGTGGGACCTGGGTCACTTGCAGGTTTAAACTAGAATAAATGGTGGATTCTCTGTAAGTTTGCATCTTGAAATCATGATTTCATTACTTCAGTAATTCAGCCAGAGGTTATGGGTCAATTATAGGATTGGATGGGTGAGATTCTGTGGCCTGAGATGTGCAGGAGGTCAGACCAGATCATCATGATCTGTTGTGGCCTCAAATTCAGAGTCTACTTTCCTGGAGCTCAATTCTCCCATCATAATTTACTGATTCTTAAAAGGAGTTGCCCATATCCTGCAGTGCATCAACTGTGCTTTAGGAGATGTTGCCCTGGATTTACTTTATCTCTTCCTGCTTCTCAGAGAAATTAAAAATGGCACCACAGGAAGAGAATATGTTCAGTCTATAACAACAACATAAGTCTGACTATAATAAACTGATGTGCTCTATTTTTAGTTTGATGCTCTTCTACTGAGAGAGAACAAGGCCCAATGAAATTAAGATTCTTAGAAGCAGTTCTGGAGTTGGTATAAATCACTAGACCTCCACTGAAGTCAATGAAGCTATGCTGATTTATACCTGCTGAGGATCTAACCCCTTACATTTAGCTAATTAGTTACAGATTACATTGTTAGAATATAGCAAGGTCCCAGGCAAATATTGTGAATATTGAATCATTCCATAATCATTAACATTTTTAATTTTCCATCTCTCTTCGCTGCTTCCTGACTGGGTCTCATTTTAGTTTTTCCTTAACATTTTTTAGGTGTATTCATTATTAGCTTTTTCTTTCCCCACCACATGGTCTCTGCTGGAGCCAACATCTGACTGAGTCAGCAATTCTGAACATGAATGGAAAAAGGGAATGGTTTCCCTAGAAATAGGAACTACTGTAAACCTCAGAGGACACATGCTCACACATATACACATTTCCCGTCAATTTCGTGGTTGGCACGAACTGTAGTTTCCCATAAGGAATCAGAAATCTTTCTGCAGTGAATTGCACAGACAAAATAAAACAGGGAGAGTAACTTTCTCTACCGGGCTCATAAATATGTAGACAATTTCACCATTATTATTTTGAGCTCACTCAACATCTTGCTATTTCCCTGAAAGAGCTCATCTGAGTTGGAGTCTATAAATTGAAACAGATTGTGCCTAGACCATTGTTTTGATTCAAAGTACTCTCTACTAGGTGCTCAGTTTATGATCACCAAGCCAATGTCACCTGTACTTTATTATAAACCTGAAGGAGTGGGGATTGAATGAAAGGATGACGCTAAACTACTATGGTGATAGGTGAGAGATGTGCCTTACCCCTTTGAGATCACCTCACACATTCTTTTAATCAACAAAGGACTGTTCCTAAACAAAAAACAAACAAAAAAGTAGTGGTGAGATGCAAGGGTAATGGGCCTCCACATCCTTTTGCAAGTTTCGGAGGTGAAACAGCCAAACATTTAATCTCCATAAGCAAATGACATGTTAAGAGTTGAATTACTGATAAGGGTCAAAAGTTGTCAAGGCTCAAACTTTGAATGATATTTTCTCTGAAAGTAAAAAACTTGGGGAGTGAGAGAAAAGCACTGTTAAAGTAACTTTGCATCAGTGTGGCTTTATTTGTGAGCACCTTCTAGCCAGGCAATCCAGCCCACACAGCAACTTATGCTGATACATACCTCCACTACCTTGAATCCTGTACTGTTAGAGGTACCGAATTTCAGGATTCCTGTCTGCTGGCGTAGTGAACAAAGCATCTCCACACCACTTGTGCTGGGTATTAGGAGCACTTGAGCCACATAGATGGCCATGCAGTGGAGGCAGAGTACTCTACGTTTACACTTGTGTAACCGAGAACATTCTAGACTTGGATTTTCTAGACAAATGTTAGTTTAACACAGACTTTTAGTGCTGTTTATGTAATACTATTTTGATCTAACTGAAATTTCAATTCCTAGTGTTCTTTCAACATTAATGCAAGGTAAATTATCCACCTACTCCAAGGTAAAATGATTGGTGGAATATTCATGAAAATATTAGGGCTAGGTGAACATTTGTAGGAAGTCTTTCCCTTTCCCAAAATAAAACCAAGAATCCCTACCCCTTGATTTCATTCCCAGCTGAAACTTTTTGGAGGCACTGTAAAACTTCTGTTAATGATGCCCCTCCATTTGTTGCTCAGCTTTATACACCTCTGCGCTTTGGTTTCCAACTAAGACCACAACATTGAAATATTTCCAGAAAGCTTCTGGATGCTAATTCTGCCTCCCCCTGGCCCTGTCTAAATAAATCCTGGAAATCTTGTAAAATAGCTTGTTTTTTTCTGAGATTTACACCCCAGTTTGGTAGACCTATAAGGGTCAAATCCTTCTGAGAATCTTTGAGTAAGCATCTAAGCTTGTGCCCATCTCCTTCAAATTGCTCCAGACAGGTGGAGCCACGTGGAGCATTTTCAAGGATCAGGGACTTGGTTGCTTTTCTGAATTGCACCTCCAAACTTAATATTTGCCCATAACTATTAAATATATAGCTAACATCAAAGAAAAAAACCTCCCCAAACTAATAAAATACCTAGTATGAAAATCATCGAAAAGCATTAACTTGGCTCAATATATGTTTTAGAATGTATAATATATGCACTTTGTTACTTACATGTATTATTTATCAGAGCTCTTAAAGTATCTTTGAAGGAGCTGTTACAGTCACTTATCTAATGAGTGATTACATATTTTGTTATGTGCCTTAATTTATGAAAAAAACATGCATTATAATTTATTTGCCCAGAGGGAAAAATAATCACAGTATCTACTATAAATCTGACACTTGAGAAATGATTCCCTCAGTAGGATTCAAGCAGGGACAGGGTTCAGGAGATAGGGTTACACTAGAAAGAGTTCTCTGGTTATTTTATGTTGAGCTTTCAGAATATTGTACACCAGAGATTGGTTGCTTTAAAGGGCATGGAAATTCCTTACTTCCATAAACCATATTATACTTAAACATTGTAACAGAATTTTGGAAATAGTTTTGTAAAAAGAAGAAAATAGAGACGGGCCACATTATCTGAACCCTCAGACTCACTGGCCAAAAAAAAGACAGCTGGTTACACAATACTGTCTTTTGATTTTTCTTTGGCTATGCTTGAATCCAGACTTCAGTCCTAGACTGTTATAGGCATCATGGACTCCATGATTTTAATTAAAAAAAATATCCATGGTTTTTGATCTTTTGGCATGTTTGCATTCAGGAGTGGATGTGAGAGGAAGGCGATATAAAATATTAGTTAGAACATGGGCTGGGAGTCAGGAGTTCTATCTCAGACTTCTGTTCAGAAACAAATTCCTAATATACCAAGGAGCAGAATATTATCCCCAAGAGCTGATAAATAAGATGCATAAATTTCTGCTGTTGAGCAGCCTGCTTTGATTGCAAATCAAAGTTTGTGGGATTTCAGTATCACACCTAAAAGAGACTTATTTTGAAAAATGCATTTATATCCCCCAACACCAGAAAATAAATAAAATTACAAATATCTCCTTGCCTTAAAGTCCTAAAAATACTACTTTGGGGAAGAAAAAAAAAATAAAACACAAATCTGTTTTTCATAGCTTACAAAGATCAGTTTGCATTGTTTTGGGCTAAATTAGGACTTTGCCACAAGACCCAGGAGCCAGACTGAAACTCTTGTTAGTCTCCCAGTTTCCTGTTGCTCCAGGGGCAGTAGCTACCCTGCATCAGGTCTGTGCCTGGTTGAAGTGGAGCCAAGGCCCTGACCCTTCTCCCCACCTCCCACTTACTCTTATAGACATGAGCAGGGAAGAATGTACGGATGCCACGAAGGCAACTTTTTTTCATACATATCCCTGTACACTGGCTATTGATGTTTTGGGGCGCTAAGGAAATACCAGATGCCTCCTTATTGTCCTCCATGGCCACAAAAGCCAGGCCACAGTTTGACCTTGTATAAGCTGTGAAAATGTGACACAGACCTATTGCAGTCAGCTAGCAAAGGGTTCACTACTCTGTGTCAACAAATTCTATCAGGCCTGACAAACTCACTACACCCAATACACTTTTCATTGTATTTGTCCAAATGGTGTCTTGTAAGGTATTGAACAAAAGCTTATACCATACAGATCTTCTTAAATTGCTGTGAGAGGTATGCACCACTACCATGGAAAGAAGTATGTATATACTCTGGGAATATGTTCCCAATAAGTCTGTATTAAGGCAGAGCTGGCAAACAGGTTTCTTCCAGACAAGAGAAGATGTGTCTCTCTGTCAAATGTAAACTAACCCTCATAACATACGCCTTATTTGCAAAAGAAAGTACTAGGGTCACACCAGGATGTTTGAAGCAGCATAGAAATTTTCATGCCTCTGCCCTACTGTGTTCGGTTTCCACTTCTGGATTGTGACAGGAAGCACCAGCAATATGCTGAGAATAGCGATTTCATGACAGAGCCTTTCAGAGTGCGAGGACAGAGACTCAGACAGAATCTTATTCTAACCATGCCTGAACTCAGAACCTTCTAGCATTATTTCACTGGGATCTTTGGTCTTAGTACCAGATCCAAATACAGTATTTTCCTTCATATGTAAACATACCCCTCCCCCCCCCCCCAAAAAAAAAAAAATACAAACCTTTTTCAACCAGATACTGGACATCACAGTTCTGAGAAGAGTGCTTTTCATTTCTACTGCTCTAATACTTTGAGAGTAACATGGCTGTAAACCAGCAGGCAGCCATAAACACTAATAGAAAGAGTTTAAATCAATATCAAAAGAGGACAAGGCTTCCAACTGCAGCATTTGTAAGCTTTTAAAAAATATTGCTAATGGGGAGAAGAAACCTATTGTGCTCTCCACACAATTTTATTGGTGTCACAGAAGTTAAGAGTCTCCTGGCCACTCCAGTGGGTAAATCCTCTTGTTTGTGCCAAAACATGCAGTGCCACAGAAGTAACAGATAATAACTTACAATGAGCGATCTAGGCAGGATCACCACTTTTCATCATCAGAAATCATTTCCATTGTTTGGACTCTTTGCATCTGCAGCACATTTTCCCTCTTTTCCATTTAAATGGCAGAACGGACTATGTGAATGTTTATGATGTGCATACCACCAGCTAGGCTTAGGCTACTCAGATTTATTTCTCAGATAACATTTCCAACCCTGGCTTTCTTAAGGACTCCTGCCGCCCCCCCCCCCCCACCCTTAGCCACTTCAGAATATGAACCCTGGGCCTCAGAAGGTAAAGTCATGTTATTTAACTTCCAATGAACCTGTGATCTTGCAGCTGTCTGACAAATAGGCTGCAGCTAACCTCACAATAATCATGTTGGGGGAGCTCAGGCTGTATTCTCATTCTTCCCACCTTAAATCTTCTAAGATTTCTGATCAAAAACAAGTCAGCGAAGTTGCATTATTCTAGGGAAAATATGTTCTTATTCTAGGAGCAGTGGGGGTTGTTCTGCCGTCAGTGCACATTTTTGATGTTGGGGGAGGTTCAGGACCTCAATTCTGACCATTCCATGCAATTATTATATGCCTTTAAAATAAAAGATTTCAGTGCTTGTTTGTTTAACAAAAGATTTGCTGACAATATATCTCCTTTCTACAACCTTGTAACAACAATTAGTGGACGACTCATATCTCCAGGGGGGAAAAAAAAAAAAAAAGTGATACAACTTTCTCACTAGCAGTGCTTTGCATTTGGAGTTCTCGTCCTTAGCGGTAAACCAGATGCTGATTTTAAAAACATTTTGGGAAGGACATATTGGTTATGCTTGTAGTTAATCCCCCCCCCCCCCATTACTTAACTCACCAGTGAAATACTCCATCTCTGGGGTGGATCACAGCAGCTGTTTAAAATACACAGCCACATTACCCAACAGTTTATTTAGCACAGGAAGTGACGAGGGATATAGTACCAAACTGCAACTACAAGAAGAATGTTTGAATAAGTACATTCTGCCTTCCTAAGTGAAACTTGAGTGCAGCACCCCTACAGTTGTAAAAAGTATTATGGAATATGTGATTATTAGGAAAGGTCATGACCCAAGTTTTACATCTCATTCAAAGTGTCATGTCAGGCAATACAGCACCTCCCAAACCTGTACTGGGAGAGTGGCTCACATGACTTTACCTTCCTTCAGTTCTCTGAGGCTTTCCTTTGGAGCCTCCCTTCCAAGTATTGAGAGGTGACAGCCATGTTGTTGTTGAGATTTGACAAGTGGTACCATGTGCTTGTACCTAGATTAGGAGTAGCGTTGAGCAAAGTTGGTTTTTTTGGAGAAATAATTTTTCATCATCAGCATTTTCAGGTGCTGAAACCTATTTATTTAATTCACGAAAACAACTAGTGAAAGGTTTCAGTTAATTATTTTGGAAAGGGTCAACAATGTTTTGTTTTGAAAAGTAGAAATATTCTGTTTCTAGTTTTCAATTAGAAATGGTATTTTGAATGGACATTTGACATATTAAAAAGGGGGGGTTCAAAGTGGCCCTTTGAAACAAATTTTTACAAAAGTTTTGAATTAACTCAAAATTAAACAAAAACCTGAAAAAAATCCATTTTGTATCAACCTGATAATTTTCAGGTCAACTCAAGTTACCTGCTTCCCTTCCCCCCCCCCCAAGTTTTCATTTTGAAGGTTTTAAATTTGCTCCAAACTGGATTTTTGGCTCATTCCTCCCACCCAAACTGGAAGAAAAAAAAATCCACTTTTCACTCCGTTCTAATGACCAGACTACTGAGAATTTGCAAGGAATTTGGAAGATTGCCATAAGTGTTGAGGTGCTTTTGGGAGGTTGGCTAAAACTTGGATGACGTGTGGGATAAATGCTGGCCTAACAATGGGAAGAGCATGGAAAGAGGAGCATCAGAAAGAAGGAGAATGAAAACACTAGTATGAGAGGGGAGAGTAGCCAGAGTCTTATCTGTACTTGGAGACAAAGAATCAAGTCAGGAGTTGGGTAAAGGATGAAATGGACTCAGAAGGGAAATGGTTTTGGTTGTACTGGAATGAGAGGAAAGACTGATATGAAGAAAGATGCGGGGAGGCACAGAAGAATTAAGAAAATGTCAGAGAGCTTCATAAACATCCAAAGAAGAAATGGTTCTAAGCCTTTGAAATTGAAGATAAGCCACTGAAACAATTCTACAGTCCCCATAACTCTTTTTGAAGGCTGACAAGCAACTACATATTTTCATGGCAGCTATAATGTTGTGCCATAATCATAAAGGAAATATAAAGTATTTGAAATGACAACTCTCCATTTAAATGACTAAGACCCAGAGCAGTCAAGACCTAGGCAGAGAAAAACATCATATTCAAAAATAAATGATCAGGCTGTTAAAATCCCTCACTGTGTCCATTTTTTACTTAACACCTGAAATATTATTCTATAATTTTGTGCTGATGCTGACTAGATAGGGTATAACTTGTTAACATTAGTCAAGCTTCACTGTAAAGTAAGTGTCTGGGGTTCTCCCCCCCCTCCCCAAGAATACACAGTAAATATATTGATTTACACAAAGGGAACCAGGCATGGTGCTCACGCTGGTTCAATGTAAAAAAAAAAAAAAAAAAAAAGACTACCCCCTTTGTATAGAAAGAGCTGAGAGACATTTTAATTTGCCTTCCAAAGAATTGTTTTTGCAATGTAATGTTGCTTGAGCTAACTGCTCTTTACAAAGCTTTACAGATACTATATATTGTATGAATACCATAGTTTAGTGTATTAAGCTTGTCCAATTATATCATTTTCTTTGTTAAATGAAGATTTAGCTATCGGTTAAGAAATACTATAATATTTCTACATAGTATCTACCTTAAGGAGATGCTTACTGCTACCATATTATTTACTAGTAACATTAAAGATGAGCTGGTTGATTTATTTGTTCTAATGGCATATCTGACTATATTAAACCTATGTGTTACTTAATCATTCAAAAACCTCTGCTGATGTCTGCAGATCTAAATGCTATTCATAAATATTTGCTAAATATTTGGACAAACAATTTTCAACTTGTGAGCTGTTCACTTTGAGTACTTGTTATTCATTGTTTATGGTATCTGTGTGCCTGTGCATAGTACATTTATATATCGGCCAAGTTATAATTTCTGCTCCTTGGTAGGATGATTGAAACTTTTTAAACAGGAGTATAACAAAAATAAGATACATCACCTGTAATTTTTATTTCTCATTATAAACAGCCTCCACTGCTCTGGACAGAAATTTACTAAGATTGTGACTGAAAACTTCAAGGCAAAAAGGGCAAACAACTCCCTAGCAGGTGAAATTTTTGCATGCAGAAAGGTGTTAATTTAATCAAGCAATATGTGAAAAATGCTTGTATTTAATTAGCTGGCACCAATGAATCTTCAAAAGGGATTTTTAAATGCTATAGTTTCCATGAAGTGAAACTGGAAAATGCAATTGCATTCTAGACCAGAGGACTCACAATACATGATAAAGAGTTTGTATTGTTAATTCAGTTGAGCTGAATTTAAGTGTAAACTCAACATTTTTCACTTTTATGATTTCTTATCTATGATGGGTGAACCTCAAAGTGCTCAGAGGTTTGGTTCTGTAAGCACTACAAAGTGCAAATACTTATTTAGGTCACTTTTGTGGAAGTGCTCAAAAAACCCTGAACACTTTCTGCTTCCTGTTAGACTAGAAATACCATTAAGGCAGCCTTTTTCATGGGGCCAAAGTTTAATGAAGTCAACAGAAAGATTTCAGGGGGCTTTAGATCAGGACTCTTATCAGTTTGTCACCTTCAGAAAGCAGGTGGACCTAGTAGAAAAGGTACTGGTTTACCACTCTGGAGACCTGAGTTGAATTCCTAGCTCTGGCCTCCTGGATGACCTTGTGCAAGTTACTTCCTTCCCCATGCCTCAGTTTCCCCATCTATAAAATGGGAATAACTAAACTGACCTTCTTTGTAAAAGTGCTTGAAGATCAATGGAATAAAAGCCATGAAAAGAAATTGGTTATGCTATTATATTTATTATATTTAACTTTAGATCCTGACAAAGAAATGCATGGGTGGTGCAACTTAAAAATAATTAGTGAAAGGAAGGAAGTTGGTGAACAATTTTTAATATGAAAACATCTCCAGATTGTTAAACTTAGGGTGAAATTTCAGGCCATTTTAACTCCAGTTGAACTTGTGTGCCCATCTCCAATTACAGTTAATACTGCCACTGTATATATTTTCTATTCCTTTTGCTCTGGCTCTGTCAGTAGCACATCACACTTGAATAATTTATACTTTATGTATACTCCACATAAAACACTTTGGTACTGTACTGCTGAAAAGTGCCATCTAAATGAATAAATGATCATTTTAAAACACATTTCCATTACATCTTTAAATCATTATAATTGCTGTGAAGAGAAATGGTCGCATTTACTATTTTTAGTCTTGTAAACTTGTGGTATTTAAACTTAATATATAACCCTTCTAAGCTGGATTGAATTTTAAATTCACACTGCACTGTTCTTTGAAAAGAATTTGCAAAGCTCTCAATTATTGAAATAATCAAGACCATATCTGGTCTTCAATTGCCAACATAGTTCAGAAATTTCCTGTGTAGAATACATGAAAGAACAACAAGCAAACACTAATTATAAATCTCTGAACACATCCCCAGCTCTCCCTTTAATATGATGGATTCAGATCTCTGCTGGTATAACACAGCACAGGGCCCCCTCATAGCAGAATCTATTCCTGGATTGCAGTGATGCAAGATCACTACAGCTGGGGACACACGATATGTCCACACTGCAATGTAAGCCCAGGGTTTGAACTCACACCCTAGTCTAACACTGTTTCTGGCAACACACATCTTTCTAGCCAGGGCTCAGGCCACAGCAGAGCAAATGGCAGCAGGACTGGCCCTAGACCAAAAGGCGCTCCCCCCTTCCATTGGTTAGGCTTTGGAATACCTTATTTTTAAATGCATTTGTAGCCCATTTCACAACTTTGATGCATAATTTGCAAATTTATTATTTGAGAGAAATTATTCATGCATGCTAGGATCTGTAAATCTATATTTAGTCATGCCATTTATAAGCAAATAAAAAATTGTTTCCTCTAAGCCAGTGGTTCCCAAACTTTAACAACGCACGAACCCCTTTCACTAAAATGTCAAGTCTCATGAACCCCCTCCTAAAAATGAATATTTCCAGGGGTTCTCTTCTTTACCAGAGTATAAATGATAAAAAGCAGTGATCTTGGAAATATAAAATTTGTTTTTAATGACATGCTCATTACACACTATTTATCATCATTAATCATTACAGTATTTTTATTATTTTATGAAAACTCTTCCAAGATCTCACTTTTGTAGCTTGTATCACTTTGAATAAGACTGTTATAAAACAAGGCTCCTATGTTTCATCAAGGAGTATCAGATGTGAAACAGCATAAAGGTATTTAAGAAGCCAACTCAAAGAGTTCCTCCTACACAAGCATTCAGGTCCTGAGCAGTCCAGGCAAACAATGCACATTTCAACAAAGCTTAAACTTGTTCTTCATAATTTTAAAAACAATACTAGCTGCCTATTTAATTTTAAAAACAAACAGCAATAAATATTCACCTCCCTTTCCATTTCTTATAAGGAGTCTTGAAGTTTAAATCTCCTCAGTGTGATAGATATGCTTGCTTTGAGCTGCTTAGCTCTTGGAAGTCCAGGGGCTCTGGGCTGCTGGCCCCGTGCTGCCTGGGGTCCCTAGGGACAGCTCTGTCCGCCATTAGGGAATTTCCCCCTCCCGAGAATCCCCTGTAACATTTCGTGAACCTCAGTTTGGGAACCACTGCTCTAAGCTTATAGAAACTTTAATTTGAAATGCACATCAAGAAATTGAACTGTGCACCAACATTGAATGGACCAGTATTAAATAGTATTACACTAGATGACAGCCGTAGAATGTTAAAAGCGACCTTTTGAAGTAAAGGACTAGGGTTTTCACCTTTGCCCTCACAAACTGAAGCATAAAGTCAAAGAGTTCCAAAGACTGGCCAATGGCCATTTCAAGCCATACAATAGCAAGTAGTGTCAGTCTCTCGTCGATAGAAGATGTATTTTCATAAGCCCGAGCGTCCAAAAGCACAGCTCACCACTCATGACGGTGACCAGCTGCATGAGCAGAATCCTCAAAACTATCCACATACTAGGAAAAGTGTCCTTCAGCTCTGCATCATGAATGAATTGGAATACTTGGAGTTGAGAGTGCTTCCTGTGTTGCAAAATGTGATGGATGTTGTCCAATTTGACAGAGGTCTTCATCATTGATGTCCATTTATCCTTTGCAGTACTCTGAAGAGAGATACAGCATCATCTTCTTTAGATTCAGTAACTGATACAACCAGGTTGAGGAGCCACAAGGCACAAAGAAAGCTCTTTGATTCAGTGCAAGGTTCCTTGCCTGGACAGCACTGTTTCCTACCTTCATATTTGTGATGTTGTCATAGCTTTGGCCACAGCAGTCCTGAAGCTTTATTTTATTCTCATTCAAAATGTTCATAAACACTTCTGTTAGGCCTTTTCCAGTAGAGTCATCCATGGACTGGAAACAAATAAAGTGTTCCTTTACTTGGATACAGCCATACTCATCGTCAAACCTTTCTGTAAGTGACATCTTTTCATTGAGACTAATGTCGGGAGGGCAGTCCATTATTATGGCATAGTCCTTCAAACGTTGTATTTTCTCTTTTGTTGCTATCAGAAACAGCACCCTGAGCCTGGAGCACCCTAAGCAGTCACCTGAGTTGCTTGCCCCTAAATCTGGCCCTAAGTGGCAACTTAGGCTCACCACTTAAGTACATACCAAGGGTCTCCAATGAACTTGTACTCAGAGTGGTCAACCCTGCCCACTGCTTGCACTGCTGTGGCTTCACTGCTATTTTTACACACTTGCTCAATCAGAACAAGTGCAGGTATTTCTACATGAGCTGCAAATCATATCATCCAGCTCCAATGCAGATATACCCTAAGATTGTACAAATTTCATAATCTCAGATTTTAATTAACGTGCTTCCTGTGCAGATTGTCAGGAAGAGCTTTGAGAATCCTACTTACTGATAAAAACAAGGATCCTTGTGGCACCTTAGAGACTAACAAATTTAATTTGGGTGTAAGCTTTCATGGGCTAGAGCCCACTTCATCAGATGCATGAAGTGAAAAGTACATGAGCAGGTAAAAATACATGAAAGGATGGGGGTTGCTTTACCAAGTGTGAGGTCAGTCTAACAAGAGAAATCAATTAACAGCAGGGTACCAATGGAGGAAAAATAACTTTTGAAGTGGTAAGAAAGTGGCCCGTTACAGACAGTTAACAAGAAGGTGTGAGTAACAGTAGGGAGAAATTGGTATTGGGGATAGATAATTGATCTCGTTACACTGACCTCACACTTGGTAAAGCAACCCCCATCCTTTCATGTATTTATACCTGAATCTGTATTTTTCACTTCATGCCCAAATTGAATTTGTTAGTCTAAGGTGCCACAAGGATCCTTCTTGTTTTTGCTGATACAGACTAACAAACAGGGCTGGCCTTACCATGAGGTGAACTGAGGCAGCCACCTCAAGTGCCAGACTGGAGGGGGGTGGGGAGGAAGGGGAGCCACTAGGACCCAGAGTGTAGAAAATTGTGTCTGCTGTTGGTGCATATCTATTCTCTCTGCTGTAGATGGACAGAGATGGTGGAGTGCTGTACCCTCCTTCCTCCAGCATAAGAGATAACAGGCAGGCAAGAGAAAAGGTGATAGGGAATAACAGAAAGCAGCAGGGAGAGAGAGGAGGAGGAGGAGCAGGAGCAGCAGCCTCTTATGTACCTCTCTAGCACCCCATGGAGCTTGGACTGATTAACCCCAGCTTCTCTGGGAGCTTCCCGTTTCCTGCTGCTTCCTTGAACCCTTCCTTGAGGAGAACAGGAAGTCAACTGAAGTAGGAGCCAGTTAGGCCCTTAAGATGCTAATATCTTCCCTCACTCAGGCCTGCTTATTTGTCCCTCCAATTGAGTGTTGAGAGCTACTATAGCTGGCACAGAACAGCAGTCATGAGTGAAAGAAGAAAACACCCCTCTGGGGCAGCATTCAGAAAAAGAAAGAAAGCAAAGGAAGCTTTTCTATCTACGCAGGAAGGAGCTCTCCTGAGATACATAGACACAAATGTTCACGATGAGCCTTCCAGCCCCAGTGAGGATGTGAGTGGTGAGGAGATGCCTGATCTTCCAGTTAGAGTGTAGGTGTCCCTGCAATGTGACTGTCAGAGAACATTTTCTAAAATGCATTGACATTGATGATACTACAGGAGCTGGTATGACAAATGTGCTTCTTAAAAAGCTGGAAGATACAGGAATTGCGATAGCTGACATGAGAGGTCAGGGCTATGATAACAGTGCCAACATGAGAGGAAAGAACAGGAGTGCAGACAGATCAGATTTGTTGCTCTGCGCATACTTGTAACACTTCCTGTAACAGCTACCAGTGGAGAACGCAACTTCTCCAAGCTGAAGTTAATAAAAACACATCTACGCTCCACAGTGACAGGAGATGCTGTTCAGCCTTGCAACCATCTCAATAGATCATGAGCTGGCCCAGACTGTGGACCTTCAGGAAGCAGTTCAAATCTTTGCAACCAAGAAGGCACCACTGATTATTTAAACAGATAAAAATGCCAGTGTTTACTATGCAGACAAGAAAAGTTAACTTTCAAACACCTGAGCAGCAAATGTAAGTGTTAAAATTTTTGAACAAGGCATTTTAAGTTAAGTATTAGTTCTCCTTTATTGGGGTAGGTAGCAGAGCAGTACCATGAGAGAAGTAGTAGTAGTAGAAGAATTAAGACCTTTCAAAGTTTTGGCCCAAGCAAGGGGGAATGGGGGCGTCATTTGAGCTCCCTGCCTCAGGTGCCAAAATGTTGTGGGCCGGCCCTGCTAACATGGCTACCACTCTGAAACCTACTTACTGATAAGGATATTACAATATGGGCCCATATGATCCCAGCTCAGTCATTTATCTCAACTATACCTTATTGGAAAATGTTCCAGAACAATTGCCTCCCCTGTTTCTCTTTTGGGTAATAGCCAAATGGCAGAGTATTAGGGAGAGGTGAAATTTTAGCAGGGACAAATCTTTTTATATAAAACGTGTGAGGGCATCTTTGATGTCCATGCAAAGTAAACAGGGTCCTGGCTTTTAGGTCAAGTATGAAAAATTCATACACAAAACTGCATGGAACTTGGAAAAGAGGCCATCCTACAAGGTTCAGATTTGGTTCCAAATCTTCCCGACATTTGGAAGATGTTTGAATCATCTAGGCTTTGGTTTCCATCTCCTTCTGATGGAACAGTTTATTTCCTTTGGAAAGATCAAATTGAAAAAGCTGAGATTTGTATCTTTGGTTCCACAGAGGCTCCATGTTTCAAACCTAAGGCTTAGACCTCTTAAGAAATCCCATCCACAGACAGAAGCTCTAAATCTAAGCTTGTCTTGCTCAGGATTATTTATAGTGGTTAAAATTCAATTTGTTTAATTTGATTGTCAATTTGTTTTAGAAAGAAACTGCAGAGACTGAAAGCGTTTGGCTGGGAGATGGGAATGAATTCACAATTAACATAATAAAGCACTTAAAAATACAAACATACTTTGGAAACAACGGGCCAGATCCAGCAGCCCTGACTGCATAAAATGAGCCTGAAGCTTGGCATATGCAGCTGGTGTAAGAGGCACAGGGGAAGAGTTAACAGATTTACAATGAATATTTTTCCATATTTTCTTTCATTCTGAATAGAAAATGTCTGAATCAGATTGACAGTTAAACACAGGCTCTTGACTATTCAAAAAGTTCATGTCCTTTTTTTCCCAATGGCGCTGCTGAGCTCCTGCTCACTATTTGATTTTGATGGGCACTTACTACCTCTAAGATGAAGACACTACTGACTGCTTTGCATCTAGTCCTTTTCGTGGGACTACTCATGCATGGGTTCTGGAACAATTTGTACAGTGGGGGTGCTGAGAGCCATTGAACCTAGCTGTAATCCAGGGGTAGGCAACCTATGGCACGCATGCTGAAGGCAGCATGTGAGCTGATTTTCAGTGGCACTTACACTGCCCAGGTCCTGGCCGCTGGTCCGGGGGGCTCTGCATTTTAATTTAATTTTAAATGAAACTTCTTAAACATTTTAAAAACCTTATTTAATTTACATTCAACAATAGTTTAGTTATATATTATAGACTTATAGAAAGAGACCTTCTAAAAACGTTAAAATGTATTACTGGCACGCGAAACCTTAAATTGGAGTGAATAACTGAAGACTCGTCACACCACTTCTGAAAGGTTGCTGACCCCTGTTATAATCCCTGTATATAATGGACACCACTTCAAGCCAAGGGGTATGGCAGCACCCCCAGCACCCCTATTCCAGCACTTTTGTGAGTAAGATCTACAAGATCAAGCCCAATACATGATAAATAAGAAAGAACTGGTGGGGATGGATTAGCTGAAAATCATTTCAGTGTGTCCTAGTGGAGTTCTGAGTGACACTCAGGAGATTTGGGCTCTGCTCCTGGGTGACCTTGGACAAGTCACTTTAGCTCAGATCCATAAAAGGGATGTAGGCATAGCATCAAGGTTGCGGGGGGGGAGGGGGGAAACCACACAGAAACACAGATCCACAAAGACTGAGTTAAATGCCTAAGCTCTTATCCAATGAATGAGGAGAGTGTAGCCTATAGGACTAACCTGATGTGTGTGTGTGTGTGTGTATTTTATATATATATATATATATATATACACACACACACACACACACACACACACACACACACACACACCTTTATAAATTTATATTAAAAATAAGTTTGGCTGTAATGCAAGAGACCTATGGGCCATATCCTGTATGGTAAGCTAAAGAAAGTTAGCATATCTATATTAAAACCTTTTACTCAGAAAGCAAAGTTGACCATTATCTTGTTTATCCTATACCCAAATAGATGAAGTTACTGGCCTAAATAAAAGGTCATAGGCATAGGTGACAATGGAGAATGGCATAGAAGGGTTTTCAATATTGTACCCACAGACTTAACAAGTACACCACAAGAGACTGATGTGCGTACATACCTGTCATCAATATGCACATACATACTAGCCTATGGGGTAAGTGTACCCTAACACTATTCTATCCGTCTACTGCTATTAGTAGGCTATACTTGTTCTTCTTAAACTTTGAGTTTAAAAGGAACTAGGCTACGCTTGGTTTCCTAAGTTTTATTCTTTGTTTATTACGTTTAAGTTAGTCAAGTAAACCCTACGTTCACTTTACTAGCTTGTAGCATTAGTTTCTTCTAAGCACTGCATCCCTCACTCAAGAACCTGAACCACAAGGGTGTTCCTGTGTCTCTTACCACCAGGTTATCAAGGAAGGGTGTGAGTATATTAACCAAAGCTTTGTTGCATATAATACTATATTATCATATGCATCTTTTGATTAGCAGTAATGCAATTGTAACTTTGTAACTCTGGTTATTTAAGCATTTACTTACTATTATTGATTTTAATAAAGAGTTTTTAAGGCTATATCTGTCTCAGTGTGAGCTTCCTGTCATGCCCCCGAGGGTCCATTGTAAATTCTGTGGAGCCTGACATGGGACAAGAACTTTTATCTTCTGATCAAACAGATTGGTGAGCCTAAAACCCATATTAATAATTATTATTAATATTGTTACTTAAATTAAATCTTATTATCCAAATTAATATCACCACTACACCCTAAATCAGGCTACAAGAGACAGGCACATTAGACTGCTATTCACAAAGCCAGCATGCTGTCTGAAGCTATAAAGTAGTTCTTATTCTCTCTCTGGCCCACTTAAGAGTCAATTAAATTAAAGTCGGACAACTTTAATAGGATAGCCCCACATCAGAATATTCCATACCCTAGCTTGGGCACTCACCTGAGAGTTGGCAGATCTTAGTTCAGATCCCTTCTCTTCATCAGCCAGAGGGCAGATTTGAAGTTAGGGACCTCAGGCCACCTCACACATCCTGGGTGAGTGCAGAAACCACTGGACTAATGGTTAAAAGGGAGAGTTGCCTCCCTTCCCTAGCTGTTGTGTGGAATTAGGTGGCCTCTGAGCATGCCTCCTGGATTGGGCCCCAGAGGCAATTTTGGTGGAGAAGCACCTACCTTACTCTATCTTGTGGATTGCTCTGGGCCTTAGATGAGAGTGTGAAGTAGCAGTGCATATGCTCACAGGCAGAAACACTGTCACTTAGTTAATGTTTACTGCAAAAAACAGTGAGTTTAGGCACCTACAGGGTTCAGACTGCAGCTGAGAGAGTTTTGTGGCTCAGAGTGATGCCTAAAAGTGGAATTTAGGCACCTAAGGCTGGGGGTTATGCACCTAAGTACCTTTGGGGAGTCAGGCCTTTGCCTCTGTGCCTCAGTTTCCCCACCTATAAAAACAGACAACAGTACTGACCACTTTTAGAAAGCATTTTGAAATCTATTAAAAGTGCTATATAACAGGTAGGTATTCTTAATAATAATTAATTAATTAATTAATTATTATGTCTTGAGTGTTGATGGAGGAACCTGGAGTTCAGGTTCCGTTCCAAAGGAATGGATGTTTATCTTGATTTATTGGAACTGCAAAATTGTGATGGGAATCTTGCAAAAACACACCACACAATTTTTTACCCAAACCCATAAATCTCTCCCCAGGTCCCAAAATTCAATACAGGTTCACTTGAAACTCAGCTCAGATTCATTTAAAACGGAACCGAAGCTCACTAAAATGGTTGCAGACATCAATTAAACTTTCAGTGAGGTTTGATGAAATTTCCACTTTTTTTTTTTTTTATAAGTAGTCAGCACCAGGTGACTTTTGCATAGTGTCAAGTGTCATTATGAACCCATGGGGATCTATTTAAAACTAGATTGTCAAAGCACCTGGGAATATTTTGTAGGAAACAATCTTGCATTGGCAAGGAAATGGTAGAAAATAAACTAATAGGCCTCTTAAATCTCTAGCTTCAATGGGACACATTAAGCTGAGTTACATCAGGGACAAATTTAACCCTATGAGTCTTTTAAAACAATGTGCTGCTGCCTACAGGACAAGGTTACCAACAAAGTTCATCTGCCTCTCTCTCTCTAACACACTGCTCTCAAACACTAAATGATCATTTAAAACTAAAGAGGCATGAAGCAAAGATATAAATCATTTAGATGACAAATTACAGAATAAGATTAATAGGAACATTATAAAAATCTACCACCAATTAAGATTAAATTGACTCAAAAGTTATTTTCCAGGACTCAGACCCCATTAAAAATGTCAAATGCACGAATCAAGTCTATTGACCGTTGCTGAAACTGTGCAAATGCTAAACCTTTTTGTTCCTAAACTTTTCATCCTCAGACTTTGGCAGTTGTTAATATATAGTTAGAAGGTTTCATGAAAAGTTTCTACCAAGATCTGGCTTAATAGACAAAGATGATGACAGAAAACCTTCACTCTTCATTTGAGGGCAAGTCATAACTACAGTCAGTTTGCTCTGTCTCCTCCAAGAAAGATGTGAAACTGGCAAACCACAGAGGTGTGTGAATACAAAGTGCACCTTCTTAATAAGTGGTACAGCTGCTGTACTCTTCAGAAGCCAAGTCAGGAAACATTTTACGGCAATGTGGTTCTTCAATGCTCCAAATTTAGCCAGGGTCTGGATGAACTAATTCAGATCAAACAAGAACCAACTCACTCCCTCACCCTGAATTTGAAATGAATCTTTTTGAAAAGGTTTCTACACTTCTCCCTATTTAATTTGTGCACATTCACCACCTTCTAGGTCAGGGGCAGGCAAATTTTTTGGCCTGAGGGCCACATCAGGTTTCCAAAACTGTATGGAGGGCTGGTTGTGTGGCCAGGCCAATGCCCCCATCCAACCCTCCCTTGTTTCTTGCCCCCTGACGCCCCCGACCCAGGACTCCTGCCCCATCCACCCACCTCTACTCCCTGTCCCCTGACAGCCCCTGAACCCTCCCACCCCTTCCAATCCCTCCCTCCTGACTGCCCCCCTGGGACCCCTGCACCCATGTTCCCCTCCCTGACCCCCCACACTCCCACCTCGTGACCACCACCCCAAACTCCCCTTCCCTCTATCCAACCCCCCCTGCTCCCTTACCGCGCTGCCTGGAGCACTGGTGGCTGGTGGTGTTACAGCAGTGTTGCCCAGAGTGCAGGACAGGTAGCCGCGCCACCATGCAGCTCAGAGCACTGGGTCAGGCAGCGGCTCTGCAGCTCTGCAGCTGCCCAGAGCATTGTGCCAACGGTGCAGTGAGCTGAGGCTGTGGGGGAGGGGCCAGGGGCTAGCCTCCCAGGCCAGGAGCTCAGGGGCCGGGCAGGAGGGTCCCGTGGGCCGGATGTTGCCTGTGGGCTGTAGTTTGCCCTCCTCTGTTCTAGGTGCAACCTAGGGACATTGGGGGATTTTCACCTCTCTGTAGCATAGGGCATGGATTGTCTGCTGGGGTCATTTGGGCATATCCTACCTAATCTATTCCTTGCCATTGGAGGCCTCGGCCATTGGTAGCATCTTGGTCTCTGCTGTTCTGTGTGTCCCACAACAAGTTAAGTCTACTGAGGACTCAAATGCTTTTGTCTAACAAACCTTTGGGTTCAGTATAGGGGTAACTGGCTGAAATTTAATGACGTTGTGCTATACAGCTCAGTCTAGATGAGCTAATGGTTCCTTCTGGCCTTAAACTCTATGCAACCTGGATTAGGAATAGGAAAAATTGACATACTAGTATACTATCTGGGGTGTTGATATTTCTGGCCTGTCGAGAAGCAGGAAATACTGAAGTCTCACCAGAAAATCTGTTCTCCATTTTGGAGACCAAGAGTCTGCTAGGGTGGACAAGGTTCAATTAAACTCTAGGGCATTAATTTAAATTGATACACAATACTTTATTCTCCTTCCTAAGAACAAACTCTATTATAGGTTTCCCCATCTGAAGAAAAAGCAGTTACACAAGTCTCAAACTGGTGTTTTTCCCATTCCTATTGTATGGTGAATGCCAGAATCACTCAGCATTTGCTACTCTGTAGTAACTGCACTGCCATCATCATCATCATTCAGAATCTCCTAGTAATTACAGGGTGACTCCATAGTTATTCGAGCTATCTGGATTTTGAGTTTACAATGGCGAACACTGTGGGACAGGACTGGTGTTAAGAGCTTTAGGTGCCCAAATCCCATTGCCTTTTCCTGGGAGTTGTGCTCCTAACTCCTTTACTACGTTTTGAAAATCCCAGTCCAGTTTCTTAGCTGGTATAAATTGGCATTATTCCACTGAAGTAAATGAAGCTACACTGATTTACATTAGCTGACAGTCTGGTCCTATATGTTTTTAGGATTAAACGTATAGTGTTCTGTTAGAAGCCCAGAAAAGGATTTTTTTTTCCAACCCAAGCAACTGTCTAGGTGCTGCCTATAGTAAATAATGGTATATGAATAACTGGAATTGTACTTCCAGTGCCAAGGAGTCCGAGTCTGACTGGTTTTTCATGTACACTGACCAGCAGATTGACTATAATAAAAAGTAGTAAAACATGCGGTAAACTGTGTCTGCTTCATCTTAATCCAGGTCACAGAATACAGCACTTCCCAAGACTCTCATTAACTGTGGTAGTCTAACAAAGTGGAAATGCAACTAGCAATGTGAATGAAGGATGGAGCTGCAAAGGTTTGGTCTGTGTCTCGAAGGATATATTTAGGTTTAGATTTTCAAAACTGAATAGGGGGGATGTTTAACTCCCACTAAAATTCTCAACCTTAGAGTGCACTTTGTCAGTTTGTTCTTATAATATATGGCCAAATCCTCAAATCACAATTTAGTCTGGCTTCCAATCGGACTTTTGCTTAAGTAAGAATGGCAAAATTTCCCCTTCTAGTTTTGGGATATAACTACTACATCTAAATTATGGTGCATTCTCTTGTACATTTTATTTTTGTGTGAGACTAGATTGGCCATTGGTCTGATCATAAGTGGCTATTTTAGATCAGTTTCTCCATTCCTGAGCAGGAGAAGGGAATGGGGGAACTGTGAAAAGGAAATATGCATATCTTTTTAATCAATTAGTAGCAGCGATTAGGGGGAAAAAGACATTACCTGTCTCCAGCATTTGCCACTAATTCAGGCTAAACCCTGCTGCAGACCACCCACTCATGTCACAAATAGGCATTCATTACTCTAAATACCTTCTCAGGCTTTGGTTCAGCTGCAGTAATGCAGTTTATCACCAAAGTGAGAATGAAAAGCACAGACAAAATAGGTTAATCAATACCACAGCAGTGTGGTTGGCATTCTATTCAGCAAAAGTTCAGCATGTCATTCCTGACTACAGGCCATGATATGCTGCCCTAGGTCTGTGTGTGAAACTGCCATTGACATGGATGTGGGTTCTTCATGGAAATCTAGGGCAGAATATAGCCTTGAGCTTGGACTAATCATGTATCCCAACAGTGACTTAGTGACAGCTGCTAAAATATGTACATTTCTGCCTTAAAAAAAAACCAACCACTTAGAAAGCTTGTTTTGGTTCAACACCCCCCACTCCCCCAACAAACCAACCAACCAGCATTTTGTCTCCACTCTTCATCTTCTCATTTTAACAGAAGAGGAAGTGGCAAACTATAAATAAATAAATTAATTAATGGAGATATCCTATCTCCTAGAACTGGAAGGGACCTTGAAAGGTCATCGAGTCCAGCTCCCTGCCTTCACTAGCAGGACCAAGTACTGCTTTTGCCCCAGATCCCGAAGTGGCCCCCTCAAGGATTGAACTCACAACCCTGGGTTTAGCAGGCCAATGCTCAAACCACTGAGCTATCCTTCCCCCTAGCCAGCAAGACTCTTGGGGCTATCTCCACAGGAGGGTAGTTTAGTGGTCTGAGCCTCAGAAACACTCACAATATGTAGAACTTGCAGATGGAAGAGATTCTTAGTTGAGGGATCCTCGGCTGGAAAAATCCCTTGACTCCCTGAAGTCAGATTCAAAAAAATCACAGCAGAGATGAATTAGCCCTTCAGCTTTCTGAAGTGAATTCCACATATTATAATGTGTGGGTGTTTTTTGTTGTTGTTTTTGTTTGTTTGTTTAAAATGAAGTCCTAGCTCTTCTAGGTTGCAATTAAAGATCAAGACTGTGTTAGAATGGGGGTTGCTCCTGTGTCTTCAGCTCCAAATCTCTTCCCCCTGCTGCCCATCTCAGTCCTTTGTGCAGTCCTGAAAAGCATTGTTCTCTTTTTTTTTTTAAACTCTCTATATTAAAAATTGTAGGAATGGGTTTGGAGATTGACCTGAGCAAGAGCTGCAGCACTGTAGGTATTGACGTTATACAGAGAATCACTAATTTTTAGTATTTTGTAATGTTTACATCCAACAGAATGTTGTTAGTAGAGCTGTGCTAACTGATTTTTCAGTCGCTTAATCGAAAAAATAGTTTCCGGTTGAATGAAACATTCCATAAAAACGTAGGGCTAGAAGGGTCCTTGAGAGGTCATGTACTCCAGCCCTTAGTCCGAGACACGACCAAGTATACCTAGCCTATCCCAAACAGGTGTTTCTCTAACCTGTTATTAAACTACTCCAATGATGAGGATTCCACAACCTCCTTTGGAAGATCATTCTAGTGCTTAACTATTCTTATATTTAGAAAGAATTTCCTAATATCTAACTAAGATCTCCTTGCTGCAAATGTAGACCATTACTTCTTGTACTACCTTCAGTGGACATGGATCACTATCCTCTTTATAACAGCCCCATTTAGCATATTTGAAGACTTATCAGGTCCTCCCTCATTTTTTCCTCGAGAAAAAACATGCCATCTTTTAAACCTTTCCTCATAGGTCAGATTTTCTATACTGCTCAAAAATGAAATATTTCATTTCAGTTTTGATAGGTGTTTTCTAAATGTATTTAATTTAAATAAAACAGAAGGAAAAATTGAAAAAACCTTCTCACCAAAAAGTTGAAATGTTTTGTTCTGAAACTTTTGAAACAAAATGTTTCAATTCTTAAAATATATTTTCAACTGAAACACTTCAGCGAACTGACAAATTCATGAAATGTTTTGGTCTACTTCCTTCCTCCTCCCCCTTTTTTCAAGCAAAAAAAAAGTTTCAGCCAAAAATATTCCATCCAGCTGTAGTGATTAAAGCTAATTCAACAAGTATTGTATAGCCTCAATAAAGGATTTTTTGATATTATGTACAGCACATAAAATTAGTAGTCATAGGGCATGTTCAAAAAACTCAGGTGAAAATAAAACAGATGGACAGTAATCTGGACTCCAGATCCTCAGTTGATATAAACCAGTGTAACCCCATTGAAGTCATTGGAGGTATGCAAATTTACACCAAGTATAGATGTTTATCCACAGTTTACCTAAACCTCTCTCATCTAGAAAAAGAATTGGGAATCTCATTAAGTTAAGTTTTCCTACAAGATTTCTGATATGTCTGAGTTGGATTTTTACTTAAGGCAAGTCTGCAGGCTTAGCCCCAGCATAAAATAAGGGTGGGGAAAAAAATCCAAACAAACTATGAATGGGGAAACACTCATCTACTGGAAATAGTAAGAATATTTAACAGAGTAATTGATAATACTGGAGAACAAATGAAGTATGTACATCAGATTATTGGGGGAGGGGGTGTTAAACTGAAGATGGAGTTTTGAAGTTCCATCAAAATAAAAGTTAGTTTATTTTCTTTCTATTTATAGTTTTCCTACTAAAAAAATCCTCCTTTAGATTAAAAGATTTTAAGGTCAGAAGATACCATTACGATCACAGGCCAGAGAACCTAGGTTTTGAGGCAAATTAGTTAAACACACTTATTGCATAATCTGGATTGCTTTTGCTGTTCATTTTCTAAATATTATGAGTCCACTGAAGAGGTTGAGTGTAAAATCCTAGCCCCAAAGAAGTGAATGGATATTTTTGCCATTGACTACAAGGGGGTTAGGATTTCACCCTCTGGTCTAAACTGGCAGTGATTCATGTCCTAAACATCCTGCAATTCCTACACACAACATTTCCATTCAACTCCATGGGAGTGCTGATTTCAGTGGGGTTGTGGGACTGGACAATCAAATCATATGGTGCTTTAATCTTAAATTTCAAGTAACAATTCTGGTCACAATCATGACAACACTTACACAGGAGTAACTTCCCTCACAAATGGAAGCATTTGAGAGATTGGGGCCTCAGTTTAGAACTGCTTCTTTTGTTTCAGAATTTTGAATTATTTAACTACATTTTTGTTGTTGTCGTCATCTCTTTATATTTTAAGGTATCAGTTGCCATGTTTATTTCTAAAATATATAAGAAGAAAAGTCAGCCTATTTTCTTCAACATCTTCCTTCCTGCTGGCTGATTCTATGTGCCTGTATGGAGAGAGGGTAAGTTTGCTATGCAAGTAAGTGGGAGAGAAGAGATGGAGACAGAATCCCAAACTGAAGAATCCTGTATATTAGTCAGTGCATTGCCTACTTAGCACGACACTGTCAACTAGGCAATATAATAGGTACAAACACAGCCAGAGTTTAGAATATCCTGTGCATGTTAAGGGTACAGTAGGCTCATTGCTGAAGAGCCAAGTCTACAGATTCAAGAAGGAATCTAAGCGTAGTCTACACAAGTGCTACCATGTCACAGCTTTAGAGTAAACAACAGCAATGGAAGGGTTTTTCCCTCCACCCCCATCACTGTAGTGGTAGCTAGGTCAACTGAAGATTTGATCTGTCAGCCTACCTGCCTGTACAGTGGGGGGCTAGGTCAATCTAAGTATGTCACACAGGGCATGAAATTTTCCTTAGCCCTGAGCAATGTAGCTAGGCTGACTTAAGTTTTAGGTGTAGTCCAGGCCTAACTGTGCTTCTCATTGAAATCATTTAAAACAATTAGAGACACTAAGCCAGTGGGAGTCAAGGAGGACAATAAAATAAAGAAGGTGACAATAAGAAGCATCTTGGACCACCTGATTATTCACCCCAAATGTTGGCAGGCTCAGGGTGGATGCTTATAGACAGACTCCGAATGCTTTATTGTGACAGATAATAAATCCACTGGGTATTTTAGCAGTCCTGATGTTCCCTGGATAAGGGCCAATGGGAAAAGCATTTAGCTGCCATATGCATCTACTTAAAAGCTGGAACAAAATCTTCATTATTAAATAAGCCACTCACGGTCTTCAGTTTTGCATTGCAAGTGTAAATGAATTTCTGGAGCATTCATGCTGCAATTATGTTCTTTTTAGGCAGACATACTTTAGGAAGCAGGAACTATATTATTATAGATTAAAACATTGACCACTTGGAATCCAAAACCGTGGAACATATTTTGGGATTATGCTGAAAACCACCTGTTTTATGGTATGTCTGTCTCACTTTTCCTTCACTCTGTGTCTCATCCACGTAACTCATTAGTATGACTTATACAGTGCCACGTGATGTGAAGAGCTAACCAAGTGGAATGATCATCCTCATGAATTGTGAAGTATCAAGCCTGAAAAAATTGAGAAGGAGACCAATTGCTAAAAAAAAAAAAAAAAAAAAAAAAAAAAAAAAAAAAAAATCAGGAAAGTTTTTCATATTAATTATTTTCCTGAGTTTTCTGATGATTTATCATCTGGGAGAGCCAGGGATTTTTTAGTATCCATTATACAATTCACAAATACAAAGTACTGTTCCATTATCAGGCATCATGAGATGGGGGAAAAATAGCACTCAAACTAAAGATTTTCTTGCAACACAACGTTGGATCTACTGAAAAGTTGTTACATTACTCCAAGCTGTCTTGGAACACTGGTATTAAGTTGATATTGATCAGTGAGACTTGGCATTTTTGATTTGCAGGGGTTCATATAAGCCTGTCATTCAGTTTCATTTCACACTGTAAAGGATATGGAGTTGCTCTGAAATAATTTATCAGTACTGTACATGACATGTTATTGGATTATTTATGGTATTAATAAAGATGATTTAGTTCAATAGGAGGCTGTTGGAAAAACAAGTAGGAAGGCAAGCCAATAGCTCCAGATCACCTCCACTTAACTCATCTATCAGTTGTCTCTTGCCTTACACTTAAATTGTAAGCTCTTTAGGGCAGAGACTGTCTTTTTGCTCTGTGTCTGTACATCGCCTAGCACATCTGGACCATGACTGGGGCTCTAGGCACTACAATACAAATAATAAACACTTGAGGAGGGGATTAAAAGAATGCCTGAGCTATTAATCTGGAAAATCCTAATTTCTTCGACCCTGCCAAGTTACAAAGATTGTTATGGAAATGCTGGAATGAACAGATCTGAAGGACTATAAGGATTCTCTGGCAAGATACAAGAAATCCTTTTGTCCTATGTTATGCTGTGTTCCTACTATTAATATTCAATACTTATTTGTCTGAGAAGGTTTCATTGGATTATTGTATTTGCAGTAGTCATAAGCCCCTGCAGGGAAGATCTGCAGGTACCCAAACAGGTTGCGGTAGAGCATGGTGGATCAGCAGGATATTGTAACTCAAGACTCGGCAGAAACATGGGATTTTACTCCAGAAAGGTAAAGGCTTGGTGCCCAAGACCAATGGGGTGCACTGAGAGACCAGAGAAGGGTTGAGAGGTGTGGCTAGCCTTGTAATTGTAAGAGACACAGCCAGCTGTCAAAGAAACTCATTGATGTTTGATATATTGCTGCTGGTGTCACAATTGTAGCACCTCTCCCAACCTTACCTTTGGTGTCACCCCATTTGTTGCACCTTTTGCTTCTACCTTTGCAACTGCCCCATGGGCATCACTTTTCTCAGCCATCATTGCTATTTTCCCCTTAGCAGCATGTTTTCCAGCCTCTCCTTCTGCCCCATTAGGGCATCTAACCCAGCATCTACCTCTGCTGTTTCCTGCTGCTCTGACTACCAAAAGCACATTAGCAAAAAAAGATTTTTCACTAAACCCACAGACAGCCAAAATGTGCAGATGGGTCTTTGCCTATAATAGTTTTCTCATTGTTCAAACAGCTGTAATGTTTTTAAATGACTGTAATTACTCTATTTATATTACTGTAGTAATTGCTGCTGTAATAATTAGGTGACAAATATTAGCAGGCGTTGCCTGAGCCATTATCAATAATCAGGTTATCTAGTGTGTCAGAGATAATAGAGCATCATTTAACAAGAAATATAAGCATCCAAGAGAGTGTAAGTATAAGAAGTGCTATAGAAAAATATTCTCCTGTTTCAGACTTGATCCTGTTAAGGGCCCAGAACCTTCTGTGAAATGCTGGGTATCTGCAACTCCCACACAGGACAATTGGCATTGTGGGTATACAGCATCCTGCAGGAGTTCTCAGGATCAGGCCAATCATGATACAACTTAATGAGTACATACTGGAGTTCATACCATGTCTTAATAAAATTTCCCCTTCTACAAGCCCATGAAAGCAGCTTAAGAACGGCCATACTGTGTCAGACCAGTGGTCAATCTAGCCTGGTATCCGGTCTTCCAACAGTGGCCAATCCCAGGCGCTTCTGCCATTAAACAATCCAACTCACCAAGGGATGTGGCAGGACAGAATGTTTACAACACTTCATTTGCTCTCAACTGTTTTGTACTCAGAGTACTTAATATCTATTGATAGTTGCCATGAGAGTAGCACCCATTGTGAATTTCACAACTGCTTGGTAGACTAGTAACAGACAGCTTCCACAGGACCACTGTCATTCTCTTTTACACTGAGAAAAACTCTTAGCCTGATGTTCTGACACTGAAATGTTGGGGATACAACAGCTTGCCACAGAAATAGAGAAAAGATTTTTCTTATTCTGAAGATTTGCTGCCATTGTTGCTCATTGTAGGTTTTGAGAATAATGAGGCCCCACCAGTCATCTGAGCCAAAAAATGGCACATTATCTAGTGAACATTATCGCCAATTACTGTAAGGATCTGGGTTTTCAAGGGCAAGAGGAAGGGAGAGCGTGCATGTGTGTGTACACACAGTCCTGTGTAATGGCTGATCTTGGGCTCTGGCTCTCCACAGGTACTGGCAGAACACCACCTTTCCACTGCTGCCTTGGATGCTTTCAAAAGCTCTAGCAGATACATCCTTGCTGAGTGAGTGCTGTGCATTCATCCAGAATTTCATTCTTAAAAAAAAAAAAAAAAAAAAAGGACTTGAGATGTGTTTGGTTGCGGGGACTTTGGGGGGTTTGACCTCTTCTCCCAGAAGGACTTTTGAAATCTCTCCTGAGCTACTGTTTTAGGAAGTTGTGCTGGGAAACTGTGGGATTGATACCCAGGAGGCAGTGCAACTTCAATGGTGTAGTATACCACAGACATGGATATGGAGCAAAACAGCATGGCTAATGTGGAGATGCTGCGCTGTAATTACAACAGTGCAATATCACTGGTTCAGTTACCAACAGCCCAATTCTCACAGCCTATGCAACATATAGCACGGTATATATCCCAGAAGTAATTACATATATGATAGCTCTATGAATTACATACATATTCACACAAACATGCACGCCCCGTATGTGATATACCATATTCATATAACACAGATGTCTAACATGCCATATACCACAAAGAACAGCTGTGATTAAAGGAGGATTTTTAAATCCCTGTATAAGAAAGTATAATATATACATACATTTATACAGTACGTAAAACTCTTCATTTGATTGCAGCTGTTCCATTTGGTTGCGTATATATTTGCATTTTAATCTGCAAAACTACAAGTCTGTGGAGATCTTGACTGGTGTAAATATAAAAAGCAACTTTTTCAAGATATTGTTCTCCTTTTCTCAAGAATTATTGAGAGCTTAGATGTGAAACTAGAGAATGGTCCATTTCATTATATAACCAAGTGGAAACCTGTGTCCTTCTGACCCTCTTGAGAAGTGCAAATGCTGACAGAATAAAATGCCTGTAAAGAGAATGGCTCATAATTAAAGCTAACTTATTCCAAATACCCATGGTACAGCTCAAATGGAGGCAGCCTAATATTTAAGAGGATGTAATTAAGACAGCAGTCTTTGTTTAAGATTTCCTTGTGTTTCTTTGTCAAGCAAGTTTCATTATTTATACTTAGGCCAGCTTCTGTACAAAACTTGACATACAAATCTGGCATTGTCTGCAGCACTGATTGTTCAATGTGACTGTTTATTACAGCCCAATAGTCTAAAATAACCCCATTAGTGCTACTGTAAAGAGCTCTTCAGACCAACACAGTGCAATGATTCACTCTTTTTACCAGGGTATGAATTACTACACCGCACACAGGACTGGCTCTACCATTTTTGCCACCCCAACAAAAACACCACCACTCAGACTGCCGCTGCCCAAACTGCCAAAGCAGGGTGGGGGGAAAGAGGGGGAAAGCCGCCCAGACTCTGCCACCCCAAGAATGGACAGAATGCCGCCCTGTAGGATGTGGCACCCCAGGCATGTGCAGGCTCCGCTGCTGCCTGGAGCCGGCCCTGACCGCACAAACCATTAAGGCCTCATCTCCACTTAAACCTTAAGTCAATAAAGGGTGTTTACAGCACTCAAGGGTGTGAAAAATCCACCTCTTACTATAGTAGCTATGCCAAGCTAACCCCCAGGGCAGACAGAGCTAGTTTGCACACACTCCCATATGCAATATTGATGTACCCTTAATTAATAATCATAAAAGCACTTTGAAGTTCCAGGGTGAAGTCACAAATATGTGAAAAATATAATTTTTTATCTATTATTATCTAAACTGAAACTCTGCCTATCTGAATCCTATCACTAATTTGAACCTAGTCTGTGGGGCATTGTCCTCAATATCACAAACTCTTGTCGCAGCTCATAATTTCATTTAACATGCATAAATCAAAAGAAGCAGATCTGCCTTAGAATAAACTATAAACACCTCATCTTTTTCATTACAACTAAAGGTGCACAAAGGGGCAGAGTTTCATTAAACAGAGTATTTTGTGCAATCTTCCCATTTCTCTTGTTCATCACTTATCTGAATTTCACCAGCTCAAGTTTTTCATCGCATCCAAACTTGTTATCTAAAAGTCAGCTCAGCTCTAATTGCAACACATGGTATGCTGCTGTGAACCAAGGCAGAATATGCAATGCAGCAGGATATCAGACAAAACCCATCAAAGCAAACAGATAGGCTTTGAGCAGACTGTGTCCACTGACAGCAATGACAGACATTTCTTTGCTCAATTTTACTAAGCAAAATAATATAAATACACACATAAAATACTCAAAGAGATTTGCATCCCCCCCCCATAGCAGGCTTTGCTCAGGGCCCAGGCCTAGTGGCTCACACTCCAGCTAAGTCACACAGTCTAAAACAGATGAACCCCTTCCAGCGCAACAAAGGTCCAACCAGGACTATAACTGTGCCCTGGTTGGTATCTGCAGCCCTGCCTCTGGGCTCATTTCTCAGATGCTTCTGTGCTAGCTTTGTGTCTGGCCCTGCCCTATTATAGGCAGTGCCCCAGGGCTTTCTCCCTGGTGACTTTTCAGCTTTAGCAGTTCTGTTGTGTCATTCAGTCCCCAAGGTAACAAAGTCCAACTAATGGTTGGCCGTCTTCAGCCCCATCTCTGGGCCTGTTTAAATTCTAGCCCTTTGCAAAAAAAAAAAAAAAAAACCACACCACCCTTTTCCCCTTCTTAGGGCTTTAGCCACTTCACCCAGGCCCACCCACTACTCCAGATCCCAACCCAGGGACCCTACAAATAACACCCGGGTGCTGCCTTCTTTAATAGCTGCTACTGCATTCCCTGGGCTGCTTCCCTTTCTGTCTCATCACCTGCACCCATTACCATAGGGTTACAGTCCTTGGGTTCTGTCTGTTCCCTGTTTGTGCAGCATCTCTCCCAGGCCACCTTACCTGCCTTATCACTTCTGATTCCAGCCAGGAACTGAGCTACTCAGCCCCAGCAGCTCCTTTTAACTGAGCCTGCTGTGTTCTGATTGGCAGCATCTCTGCAGCCTTTCTAGGCAAGCCTGGAGGACCCACCTTCACTGCTCCTTTTCCTGGAGCAGGGTGTGGTAGGACCACGAGGCTTCCACCAGGGGGCTTGGTACACCCCAGCACAGTTAGCTATGACACATAATATTGTTTCTGTTTCCACACTGGGTTACTTAAACTTTATAAAATGTAATTTCATCTGAGACCCCAAATTATTTTTGAAAAATCATCCGAAGAAGTGGGCTGTAGTCCACGAAAGCTTATGCTCTAATAAATTTGTTAGTCTCTAAGGTGCCACAAGTACTCCTGTTCTTTTTACAGATACAGACTAACACGGCTGCTACTCTGAAACCTGAAATTATTTTTATTTACTCATAAACCAAATTTCCTTTTCTCAGCCATGTGAATATACAAAATATTGTTCTCATGAATATTTGTGAAAATAAAAAGTAGTGCAAACACAAGCAAAGTGAAATTCTGTTTAGAAGTCACTGAAATGTTTGCAAATATTTGTTTTTACTCATTATTGGCCAGTTTCACACAATATTCTCCATATTTGCAGAGTATCTGTAGACCCTTCTGTGTTTCAGATAGCCCAACTATCAATCAATTTATATGGCCCCCACCATTGTAGTACCTGAGTGACTTGGAATATGTAATGTATTAATCCTTAAAACATCCCTCTGAGGTATGGATGTAGTGTGGTAAGGTAATGAAACTTCATAAAGATATAGAACAGAGGAACAGAAAATGTGTGGACCACTGCACTGCTGGAACTGTAGAATGTAATGTGAATAAATAATACTTTTCCTCATTGTGAGTATGTAGTGCAGGTAATGTGAGGGTGCTATACTGGACAAGCACACTTCTTATAGCTACTGAGATAAAAGAGTGATGAGAAAGCAGAAATATGGGCCCAGGATTCAAATAGGCCTTCAAAGCGCTGGATGGACTTTTATTAGTACTTCAGTAAAGTTCATGTTGGAAAGGCCAGTAGCATCAGACTTATTCCCAGACCCAAATTTCCCAAAACAATCCCTGACTATATTAATCAAAATTATTTGTTCTAATGTACATATAAGAGAAGATAGTTAAAACAACTTTCCAGAGTCAATGAAGCACGCTATTGAATGACATATGAAATTAAATGCACAAAGCACTGGTAATAGTTATACGTAGCTCTTATATAGCTTTTTTCTTCAACAGATTGCCAAGCACTTTGCAAAAGTGATCAGTATTATTAAGCCTATTTTACAGATGGGAAAACTGAGAGACTTACACAAGTTCACCCAGCAAAGAAGTGGGGAGCTATGACTAGAACACAGGTCTCTTGATTCCCAGTCCAGTGTCCTACCTCCTAGTTCACACCAATATGAAATTGCTAGGTTATGCTGTCTGGTGTGAATAGATGAAATTTTAGCTATAAAAATAAACTCTTGGGGAGTGGGGTATGGTGATCCTTAAATAGGCACACAAATGTGCACACACAGAGCACCCTTTCTCTTTCTCAGGTAGTGTTGCTGAAAAGAAAAGAACACTTTTTGCTGCCTGTTTGATAATATGCTTTCCTTCAAATCTCCTTCTTTTCTTCTGTCCTTAAGAATTAGGTTTAACTCTTAAAGCCCTTGCCCCAAAATACCATATGCAGACCTAGATCATGATGTGGTAATAAAGGCAATCAGTACAACAGAGGAGAACCTTTGAGATGACTTCTACTTTTTAATCCAAAAAACAGAAACAAAATAAAACTCACCCCCAAAGGAATCCAAGACGGAAGCTTCCCCAAGCTATCAGAAACAGTTAAAAGAACTCACACTTGATAGCAAGGGAGGAAAACTCTGTATTCGTTTGGGAAAAAGGAAAGAGACAGCATGTCTGAGTATGTGATATCCTGGCCAATGGACCATAATGCAGAATGGAACCATTCTATAAATGAGGTATGGGGAACTGTCCTTTTAAAGGCTGAGGGTCCCAGATAGGAAGTGTGGGCAGGGTGCTATGGATCTCATTATGCAGTTGGCACCTACAAAATCTACCTACCCTATTACTATTAATGGTGTCTTATACTCACATACTTGATGTATTAACTTTGGCAACAACTTGTTTACTGTGTCATGCCAAACTGAATCTGAATTGATAGGGCTTTCTGTTTTATGTTTGGCTCTTTATCTTAAGCTTATGGGGATGTGACAGGTAGTTTTTAGTCTCTTCCTCACAAGCCTAAAGGACAAGGTACATAAACAACACACTACTGCTCCAGACAGGAAGACTGACTATGGGAGCTGTGTTATAAGGAATGTTAAATATGAATTCATGTGCTATCACTGAAGGAAGGGCAGCCAAAACTAGCCACATCCTAAACACAGAGTAGACTTCTAGGTGAAATCTAAGAAGTAAAGAATTTAAAAGTTCTAAATAACTCCTCTTCATGACTAGGTTGCCAATAGTCTGCACTATACAGCATGATTTCAGGTTTCCGAGACCAGCTTCACGTATCTAGTTCAATTGGAGGTGAAGTGCAAGAGAGGTTCAACTTTCAAGCTGTGTCACACTGTGTCCTGAAGACAAACTATCGAAATGAATTGAGGTCTGCAATTTCAAAGTAGCTTGAAGCCAGGAAGCTTGTCATGCAGAACTAGTGTAGTCACATTTTACCAATAGTCGTGGAATATAGAATGAAGAGTACAGTTAAGACTACATTTTATAATCCAGGTCAATAATGAAGAGAACCCCAGAATGCCTGAAATGAACCGGGGTAATGCTGCCAGGCTGCATGCCTAGATATTAAAAGTATAATTCACCATAGCTCTTTGGGATTCTCCACAAGTCTCCTCATATTATGAGCATGATAAGCACTTTACTGCTGCAACATACACTACCTTCTTGAAGAGAAAATCAGCCATGCATGGCTCTCCGGTGCTTGAGCTACATGAAAATGGTGGATTCATTCATTTACAGTTTTACACCAAAGGAGAGAGGGAGGTTAAAAGACCCTTTTCCTAAGTCCATGATACACTCTCCCCTACCTTCCCCAGTATCAGAAAATACTGTACTTTTTTTTTCTTTCCTTCCCATTATTGCTAGCAAAACATACCAGACTGACAGCCCTAGGGGCTGATCTGCATTGGCCCCAGCTCCCCAATAAATTGAAATGTCCTAGAGGCATATGCCCATGGGGTACGGTCATGACAGAACCATACACCAGTTCAGAATTTTCAGAGCATAACAGAACACTGCCCCATCCCCCTCTAGCCCTTAACACAACCCCTGCCATTCCCTCCCTCCTGCCATCTTCAGTTGGGATGGAGGAGAGGTAGTTGGCACAGGAGCCATGTACACCAGCTTTATGTCAGCTGAGAGTTCAGTGGGTCAGCTGACAAAGTTCAGGGGGGGAGATAATCTGGCCCTCTTTGTCAGCAACTACCAGTGACTTTTCTAATCATGAATTAACATCTATGAATTTAATTAGCTACACTGAAAACTTTGAAATCAGGTACATGTAAGGCTACAGCACCTGTCTGCAGGAGCGCCACCAGCTTTTCTGCCACCCTAGGCGGCGGAAGGTCCCGCCCCGAAATGCCACCCCCCCACAGAGGTGGTGGAAGGTCCCGCCACCAAAATACCACTGCGGTCGCCGCTCCCCAAATTGTAGCGCCCTAGGCAACCGCCTAGGTCACCTAATGGTTTGGGCCGGCCCTGCCTGTCTGCCAAGGTCCCTGCTTTGGTTTGCTGTAATTGACAGTGGATTCAAAGATATGGAGAGGTGGGATGTGGCCACTTGATGCATGTAATCTTTTGCACAGTATTTGAGCCTGCTGAAGCAAGGTTCTTTATCGTTCTTCATAGACTATTGGCAGAGGCTTTGAAAACTATCTCCAGTTATTTCAGTCACTTGGTAAAGGCTATTAAATTGTTTGATGACTGCAGGGATAAAAATAATCTATGTACAAATTAAAATTGGATACCCCAACGCAGTATAAAATGCAATTAAATACAGTACAATGCTGCTTTTGATTAGCATATTTAATAGAAACAGTATCCCAAATACTGTTGTTAAATATTTAAATCATATATGGAAAGAGAAATTAATAGAAAATAAATGACTGCTTCAGGCAGATCTTATTATGTCTTTTAATCCTTGTTTAATGTTTAGATACGGCAATGATAAATGCTAATCTAAATGCTGAGGCTAGATACAAAGGGAAAAAATATTGAAAATTTTTGCAGAATTGAAATTCCAAAAATAATTTATTAGGAAATGTTAAAATGTTTTATTTTGATATTGTCAATCAGAACAAAACATTTCAACATTATTGAAATTGAAATATTTAGTTCTGATTTATTGAACATACCCCAAATTTCAATATTAAAAATGAAATGGTGGAACATTGCCTAATTGGAGTTGTAATTTATTCATTTCCCCCTAAACTAGGTTCCCTGACTAGACTACATCTCCCATAATACAACCAGAGTCCTGTGAATCCCATGATACACAACACAGCTTGGTCAGCGGGAACTATATTCCTTCAGGATGCCCAGCCCATAGTGTAGAATAGGTGCTTGACCTACAAGCCCCACAAGGCAAGGTAGAAAAATGTAATGTAATCATTTGTTGAACTGATTAAAAACACAACATTCCAGGTCAGTTTAAAGAAAATGAAATATTTCGAACATTATTTCAAACTAACGTGAAATGAAATATTTTATGTAAATTTTCCCAATGGAAAGCATCAGAAGTGTCCAGGAAAATAAAAAATGTCCAGAAAATGGAAAAAAAAATAATTTTTGAACAGGCAGCAAGGCTATTTAAGTTGTCAAGTGAAGAAGAGCGGATCTTGCACTCATAATGGCAATATGTGTGAAAGGGACAACAAGGCTGGTGCTATTTAGGCACCAATCACATATCCACTGAAGTCAGTGGAAGATTTCTACAGTACTGCCAGCTTCCAGAGATCAAAAACCATGAGTCAGACTAAAAAACAAACCAACCATGAATTTGTTTAAAGACCACATCATGGTTTTTTGGTCTGTTTTTTTACTTTTAACTTCCCCCTGCAGTCCACATCCCCAGATGTGTGTGTGACACACACACACACACACACACAATTAGCATTGCCTATTCTTGCAGATTTATTGGGTAAGGTAATTTTGGCCCCTGTTGCATGAGCTTTCACCACCACAATGGCCCATTTCCATCCCCTTCAGTTCAGCCCCCACCCGCATCAGCTCAGCCCTTCAACCTCTCAGTTCAGCCTCCTTAACTTCACTCCCCTAGCCCCCGATCCCTCTGTTTTGCACCCCATCAGAACCTCCAGCCTCACCTCTGCTCCTCTTAGAGTTCTCCACCCTCTCTCCTAAGCCTGGAGGGGGTTCCCTTTCCTGGGCTGAGATGGTAGCTCCAGGGCTCTGCATCCTCTGCCCCACCCCACCCTTTGCTAGGCCAGGTGCTGCAGGGTGGAGGAGGGGAAGAGAGATGAGAAAAAGCATCACCCTTTCCTACTTGCTCACAGGAGAGGGGGTACCCAAAGCTTCTGAGCTCTTTAGTTTTCATCCGTGATAACAGCTTTGGGTTAGGAGAGTAAAGGGGAGAAAGCTCTGCCTGCAACTGCTCTAATTGGTTATTCTGACCCAGGAGGTGGGAGAATGGGATGGGAAGCCAATCAGAGGGCTGAAATTCAATAGCAAGTTGGATCTTCTTGCATCATGGCCAGACTGGTTCTAGCAGCCCCAGCCACAATTGTGCCACTCAGAAAAATGTCATGAGAGTTGGCAACTCTGTTTCCATAGACTTCAATGGGCAGTGGATCTGGCCAAGGCTAGGGGGAGAAACAAGAAAAGTTCCATGATGTAAGTTGGAGTAAGTCTTCAGTGAGTTTTTAAGTACACTTCTTTGCTAGTCAGCTTTTGATACGTTTTAGTTATTATTTAATATTTATAGTGGTTTAGTAGCCAGAAGACCCAATCAGAATAAGTGCCCCCTGGTACTAGGTGCTGAAGAAACTCTCAGAAAGATATGATCATCCCCAGCCCTGAAGAGTTTACAATCTGAGATATGCACTTGCAGTGTTGTGGGGTACTCATAATACAATAGTTACACTTAAAAGTAGTATCTGCCAAGAGTAACCCTGAGTTATCTGGGATATCACAACTTTCTCCTTTACTTACAGCAGGAAATAACTATGGTAACTGTGTAGTTTATCCTTTACATTTTATTGGTTAACACTGCACTTCCACCTAGAATGCACCCTAGAATGAGCTGATGAATGTTCCAAGGACAGCACATACTTGCTGTGATTCTGAATATTCTTCAGACTTTCAAATTTCAGATGGCCTCAAAAGGTTTGACTAAGCACACAGACTTCAGTAAGTTATCCAAAATTGCAGAAACCCTCATCAGTCCTTCTCCTTTCCTACTATCACCCTCATTCATGCTGTTATGTCTAAAACTGCTTTGATCCAGCAAATATGTATGCCTATGCTTAACTGTTAATGTGAGTAGTCCATTGAGTTGAATGGGACTACTCATAGGTGTAAAGTTAAGTATGTGAATAAGTCTTTATAGGAGTTGGGACTTAGATTAGAAGCTCTTTGGGATAGGAATCGTGTACTCTGGTGGGTTCATTATTATAAAACAGATGAGTATCTGAGGGTAAAAGTAAGATTTTCAGCTCTGAAAGCATTTTAGTGCAGTGGGGAATGTTACTGGTGTAACCCACAAAGGAGCATGAATACTAAGAAATGTAGAAAAACTGACATATTTAAAGATAAGCATGGGAGACTCTTCATCCAGTATATGCCTCTGCTGTCATTACAGATGCTGTTCGACTATGGCTTCTCTGTCACTGAAAGTGATGAGTGGTTTGCAATGTTCAAGACCTACATGATATTAGTGAAAAGAAATCCTCTGAACATAAATCTCTTGGCACCAGTGCAACACTTAATGCCATGCCTGGCTTTTATTCATCTTTGTCTCAGGAAAGGCAGAGCCCTTAATTTATTGCAAAACTCTTGTGAATATTTTAAATGAAAGTTATTAGTTTCTTATGTCTGGGTTCCCCAAAACAGGCTAAGGTTATAGTCCCAAAATCAAAGATGATTAGGTTATTACTCTGATGAGGGGATTTAATAACAATCTCTCTATAGCAGATCATCTTATGGGTCAATTATGCATTGAGAATGGAGAAAAGTGTGCAGTTCTGCAGGAATCTAAGGTAAGATGTTCTAATATACCAATAACATAATACTTTGTGCTTTTATAAAACATCTTTCCTTTGAGGGTCTAGGAGTAATTTAGCAGTATTACTCAAACAATCTCATACAATCTGGTAAGGCTTTATTTTATCTATTATTTAGATAAGTAAATGGAGACATTGAGAAGTTAAGTGACTTGCTCAAGGTCACAATGGGAGAATTTAACCCCTGTATAGAGAGTAAGCGCACAATCTATGTGTAACAGGATCCCCGGGGTACAACCTGGAACTGGGGTAACGCTGTGCCCCCTTAACTCTCCAGCCTAGGCTGTCTCTCTCAGTGCTTTGCTAGTGACAAACAGCAAACCTCTCCAGGTGATGTTATCACTCATCACAACAGCATGTGGAACCCCACACCCAGCTAAATTGCATGAATGCTCCCTGAGTCACTCACAATTCACACAGGGAAAAGTACTACCAAATCTTCCAAGCCCCCAGCCTTGCCTCCCCCTCTCCCAGAATATACCATCTTGCCTGGGTCAGAAACCTTACCAGTATAAGTTTATTATCCAGTGCGCCACTCCCTTGATGTGGAGAGGACACAAACTAGCTTTTGCAAATTGAGCTGAGATTTCCCAAGCACTTCAATCAAAAACACACAGATAAAATATAAAACAGATTTCTTAACTACAGACAGATAGATTTTAAGTGATTATAAATGGTAGGCACAAAAAGTCAGAGATAGTTACCAAAGAAAATAAAAGGTAAGTGCACAGTCAGAATCTTAAACCTTATTAGACTAGGCAGTATTTGGATCAAGCAGTTTTTCTCACCCTACTGGATATTGAAGGTAGGTCACTGTTTTTAATACATAGACTTCCCCTTTAAGTCTGGGACCAGTCTCCTTAGTTCAAGTCTTTGTCTTCCCAGCATTCTTGTTTCCAGCATAGTTGGGGGAGGAGAAAGAGAAAAGCATGATGCCACTGTCCACTATTTTATATCCTCAGTCCATGTGCCTGGAAAACACTAGCCCAGACATGTCCTGGTGGTCTTTGCTGAGTCACAGAGTTGAGCAATTCTCCCTTTGTGTGATGCTTGTGCAGTCCTCTTTGAGAATTGTAAATCCCTTGTTGCAACTCTGCTGCTGATTCATGGTTGCTTAACACCCTCCTGGGAGTGGATCACCTCCTTTGTTGTCACTGGGGAACTAGCAGTAGAGACTCTCGTACTTGTATATTTCAGTAACAAACATACAGCAAAATCTCATAACTTCCTACAGACTAAGGATATACATATTGGACATAAGAATGGGTTTCAGCAGATCATGACCTTTCATATGATATCTTTGTATGAAATATATCATAATTATATGATGGGGTGAATAAGGGGTTCTAAGGTGCTGCTTTGAGGTACAGAATGCCACACTATGCACCACCTCAGTGCTTAAAGGGTAAATGGGATTTGAGTAGTACCTTGGCCTTCTGTAAAGGGATGCCTTTTAGCTCTTGGGAGTTAGTAACAGAGTCACAAGTAGATCCCGTGATCCCTGAATTACCAACATACATACTGATATCACAACAGTAGCAGAAAGAGATGGTAAGGTACAGTTTCCAGGTTCTCATCTGAGTTAACCTGGCCTACCCAAGGACTGACTTCAGGTCCCTTCTTGAGTCTCCTGAGCAAGTTCCATATGATTAATTCCCCCCCCCTCAAATTTATTATACTGTGCTGTTTATTTTCTTCACCTTGTGTGAATTTGCCATTTGCTTTGATTATGCTGTCCTTACACTCATGAGACTGAAAAATGTGTAGAGCTCTATCAGACACCAATTCCTTTAGCCAGCTGGCTATGGCCTGGACAATACTTGAAGTTAAACTTCTTGAATTTAAAACTTCTTGAAGAAATAATTAAATCAGCATTAGTAGTGGCCCATGTGGAGCGCGTCTGCCTTGTAATTCATTACCACCAGCCCAATTCTAATTTACATGTGTGCATGGCACCCCTACTGTAGTGCCAGAGAGGCAACAGATCATTTATATAAATTAAAATCAACAGGGGCCTGAATACTGAGCCCAGTGGAATACCCTCTATGCAAGTGGAAATTTTAGAGACTGAGGGATTAATTTTAGCTGCTTGGCTTCTTTCATCAAGGTAAGCTTTAAATCAATTAATTATAATTTGTGAAATATTAAAAGCCACAAAGCTTTTGAGTGAAGATATTATGTTTCTGCACTGTCAAAGTGAAAGCTTCTTCAAGTTTTAAAGTACAGCAGCAAGAGGTCCAGTTTTCTCAGCATTAATAAGCTTTTTGTTTTCAGCCTCACTAAAAACAAGTCCCCCCTCCCCAAATGACAAGGATTAAGGGAAACAGCATTTAGGAGAGAGCCAATTTATTGATTAGAAATATCCTCACTAATACCTTTCCAATGCTTAGAACTGTACTTATTGGCCCCCACATGCAGGAGTGTTTACATAGTCTAATTCTGTTATAGTATTTCTTCATCGTCTCCCTTAGGGGGGATATTGAGGAAGCTCATTCCATCCATGTTTAGGTAGATTTGCACAAGAGGCCTGTTTCTCACAGCTATGATTTACTCCAGCTGAGAATCAGGCCTAAAGCCTTCATAGCTATCAGTGGTGGAAATGTTCTGAGAGTCTTAATGCATATAATTTGATGGAACCTAGTGAATTCCAAAATCAATTATTACAAATGCCCCATTTTGCTAATGGGTTAAACCCAGGTGGACTAAGTGACTTTTGCAAGGTCATTTGGCAAATCAGCAGCAGAGTCCCCAAGCCTCTTACTGTAAAAAGTAGATAACACAAATTCATATTAAAATTGAGGAACAATGAAAAATATATTTTTAATGAATGGACATATAACATAGCACTTATTTTTGTCTTTGTAGCTATCAGTATACCTGCATTAGCCTCCTAACTGACCTCATTATCCTTTCACTTGTCCTCCCCCTCTTTCATTCCCCCTCCCCCGCCCCCCATGTTTTTGTCCCTTCCTGTTCATTCTCATCTTATTTTGGATTGTAAACTCTGGTGCAGAGAATCTGTCTTTATCAACTTTCTGGCATTCTGTGCACATCTTTTGCGCTATATGGGTAATATATAATAAATGTCTTTGTAAATCTAAACTAAATGATGTTCTGAGAACCTTGCTTTACAGACTGAACATTTTCAATCGCCTGAAGCTATCAAGCAGCATTTATTTAGAGAATAATCAAATCGGTGCGATCAACAGACAACTGCTAAATAGCCACTGACATCTCACGGAGAACTCTTTTGTTTCAAAACATTTCTGCCAATGCAGCTTCCATTTTCTGCACTTTCTGATTCTATGGATATCGGCATGAACACAGATTACTTTCCTCAGGAGCTCATCTGTTCCTGCTGATTATTACTCACTTGAAGTCATAATCCTTTGTTTGTGACTGTAATCATCTCCACAGAAACTAATTGTGATGTCACAGACAGAGGATTATGACTTCAGGGGCAGAAGAAACAGCTGGAGCAGGTGACCTCTAAAACGCAAGCAAGCTCTTTTCATGAAACTGTTTCTGCAAATATTTTTTTTAAAGGGAAATGCAGATAAAAAATGAGAGGAGCAGAATCTTCTTAGAGAAGAAAATGTTTAATTTTTACATGAGGTATTAGCATGCCCTTTAAGAAGTAAGTTGAAACAATTTTCTGGGTGATTATATCAAGGAGAGAATATATTCAGTATCAGTGAATTATTAAGATTGGTTTCTAATTTCTCATTTGATTAAATCACAAATAAAACTACTGATGCAATCAGCAATTTCTCTATCTTTTCACATAAAACTGGAATCGTAACAACTCATTTCCTTTGTAGCTGACTTTTCCACTGAACGCAGTTTGCAAAGTGGGTCAGATATTTATATGTAAAAACTTCTGTCTTTTCCCTTTCTCTCTGCATATATCAGACTGATCACGGGGCTTATATTTGATAGCTTTATTAGGAATGTTTGAGTGAATGTAGTGCTTGTGAAAGACCTTGGTTTGATAGTCCTAAAGAATCATTCAACTTTTCATCCATAGAATAGTCAAGGCTACTACAATGCACACCTCCTTAGGTTGCCTGGATTTTCTTCCCCCTTCCCAATTCAATCCTGAGGATGCATTAAGCTTAAATGTTCCTCAGGCTTACCCTATAGTGATGACAGTTTATATAACTCACATCTGATTAGTGGTCTAAAATACAGAGGGAGATTTTCAAAGGCACAAAGAGCAATAAAGTGCACAATTTCCATTTAAAGTCAATAGATTACAATACCATTACTACTGTGCTTGTGGCATTAATGCAGGGTTTGTTTTCAAAGGACAAGTCATTCCAAATTTGTGGTGCATTCATTTCGAGTATCTCTCCTCAGACTGAAGCTACTCTGATGGTTTTAGTGATGTGATACCAGTCCGCCAGAAAGCTGAGTGAAACCGCACACTCACTTCATATAGACCATCTGTGATGGAGGTAACTAACAAGAGATGCTATTCTGTTTTTTTGTGTACTGCATCTTTAAATGTGGAGAGGTTCCTGTCTTCTTCCCTATTTTTATAAACATTAAGTACATAATTGATACCCAGATCCCCAACCTGTGTCCCTTTGGCCAGAGGTTGCTAGCACATAGCTAAATTGGAGTCTTATGTTTACCACGGACTTAGTTTGGTCTCCTCCCAAGGCAGACACACCAGCAGTGACTTATCCCTATCACCAAGTTTAGCAAACTCTCTTTCTCTGGAATCTCCTCCCTCCCTGTGGCATTAGTCTCAGGTTGGTTCTCTGCCTGTGTGTGTCAAAAATTCTAACAAGGCGTCTGAACCAGAAGAAACAGCCCTTTGTAGCAGTCTTAGCTGTTTTCACAGCTGATTCTGCCTTGTCATTACTCTGCAAGTACTCTGCAAGGAGTGGTGGTCAAACTCCCATTTGTATGCAAATTCCTTGAATTCTTCGAAAGCAAATTAGAGTCTGTTATCAGTGAATACAGTGTCCAGAATGGCATCTCTCACAAAGTGGGCCTTCAGCTTGCCCATCAGGCAAGGCATCAACCTCCCAAAATATGAATAGTAACCAAGTACTGCTTTTTCTTGATGGTAAATAACTCCGCTTCCAATTTTTCCCATGGTCGGATGGACAGCTCATGTGATAACAGTCTCTTTCTGCTGGCGGTTATCACATGACCAGCAGGTATCACATCCTTCTACCAAGGAGTGGAGTTGTGTACTTATCCTCAGCCAGTGAACAGTCTTAAGCCCATCTAAGACAGCTGTCAATACCCAGGTGTAAGGTACATATTTTTCTGAATGACATTCTTATGTAATGAGGCTGGGACAACAGCTCTCTGTCCTCAAAATATGATTCCATTCTGCACACTCAGTTCATCTTTAATTTGAAAATATGGTTCTGCTCATACCAGTACAATCTTACCAGTTCTGCTCATACCTGTCTTCTGGCCATCCTGCTAGTGTCACTCTGTTGACGGCCTGCAGTTGGATATCCTTTTTTGTAGCCTTTTTATTTCCATCAGCTTCACTATTGAAACTAAGACTGAATCCATTAATGTGTTGCACTATGCTCTGATCCCCTTCCCCCAGCTCACTGATACTGGATATCTATGCCCTGCTCAGGGTGTCAGCTAGCATCCGTAATCATTATGGACAATATCTGATCTCTAGCTGCTAGTGCTGAAGGTGCATCATCATCCACTGCAATCTCTTTGGAGCACAAAGAAGAGGTTTTGCCACGATTGTCTCAAGGGGTATGTTGGCTGATGGAGCTATTATTGGGTGGCCATAGGTGTACTGATGTACTTTCTCCACTCCAAATATCACAACCAGAAGCTTTTGTCTATTTGGGCATACTCCTATTGAATCTGACAGGGCTCTGCTGGCATAAATGACTGGCTGCTCCTGCAAAAGAATAGCTACACTCAGCCCTTTCTCTAATGAATCACATTGGAGTCAGTGCCTCTCCTGGCTGGTAGTACTTCTGGAAAATGGCATCCTTTATCATTTGTTTCAGCATGTCAAATGCTTACAGTTGGGGACCCACCCAGTCCCAATCAATGTCCTGGTTCCTGAGCTGATGTAAAGGTTTTGCTACTGCAGCCAGGTGTGGACATTTGTCATTCATATGAAGTGTACCCCTTTCACATCCACCACAGCCAGCATGCCTGAATGCCAGGGCCGGCTCCAGGCACCAGTCCACCAAGCATGTGCTTGGGGCGGCACCTGGAGGGGGGTGGCGTGGCGCTCTGGCCCGAGAGTGGGGCCGTGACTGGGCTCGCCACCCTCCCCGCGGCGCTCCGGCCTCTGGAGAGAGTGGGGCCCTGACCGGGCTCGCCGCCCTCCCCCTGGCACTCCAGCCGGTTACGGAGAGCGGAGCCGCGGCGGGCTCGCCACCCTCCCCCCAGCGCTCTGGCCGCCGGGGAGAGCGGAGCCCCGGCTGGGCTCTCCGCCCTCCTCCTGGCGCTCTGGCCACCGGGGAGAGCGGAGCCCCGGCCGGGATCTCCGCCCTCCCCTGCCGCGCTCCCCGCCAGGGGCAGGGGACAGGGGGCAGCAGGAGGCTTTTTTGCCTGGGGCGGCAAAAAAGCCAGAGCCGGCCCTGCTGAATGCCTTAATCCTGTTGTGATTAAGTTGATTTGCTGTGATCAGGTGTTTAATGAATGACATCTCATCCTGTCTGACACACATTTTATTCTGGTTTGAGTTTTCTGTTCTCATCCCTGCATTGTTGCAAGCTTTTCCTAGCTTGTAGTTTTCTGTCATGGTCTGGCAGCTTCTATAATATTGCTTCCTTTATCTACAATGAGGATATCATCTGTAATTATTTTTACCCTAGGCAGTCCTTCCAGCACTTGGCTGAGACTTCTCTGAAATACCTCTGGTGTTGGGTTAATGCCCATTGGCATGTGCGGCCATCTGTAGTAACCAAATGTTGTTGCAAAGATTGTCAGCATGCTGGACTCTTTATCCAGGCTCATGTGCCAAAACCCATTCCTCACATCACAGACCATAAAGATTCTGACTTGGAAAGTTCTTGCAAGATGTCATCAGTTGCGGTCAGTGAATAGTAGCATCTTTTCAATTCCTGATTCAGTGGTGTTGGGTCTATGTAAATGCATTATTTGCCTGATGAATTCTTTATCACCACCATGCTGCCTACCCAAACAGTACAGGTGCTATGATATATCTGCTGTGCAGACTTTCAGGCATCTTGTGTATTGGTTTACATAGTGTCACTGGAATTTTCCTTCGTGGTAAGCCCACAGATTCCACTGTGGGGTCAACTTCAGTCACAGCTTTTCTTCAGGACACCTTTGAAAACATCTCCAAATGCTTTTAAAATTCTCTTCATTGCCCACAGGACTCTTCCCTTTGCTTCTTGCACTGCAGCTTCACCCTGATCAGATCCATGGCTTGTACGGGCAGACTCCCCAAGAGGGGTATGTGGTGCTTACCGCCCACCACCACAAACTTCAGTTGGTGCCATCCATTATTTTTCAGGCTAGTTAATCCGAGGTCAGATTTTCCTACAAGCTGCCTTATGCTCTCGTGATACGTTATTAGATGTCACCTGCTCTTTGCAATGGGTGTGTTTGAGTCCAGTTCACACTGAGAAATCACACTATAGGAGGTCCCTCTATCCAGCTGAAATTCCACAGGGCATTTCCCTGTTAACATTGTTACGTGCACAGAGGTTGGTATTGTCCCCTGTTGCTTTCCTGTCCTGAGAGCCTGAACCTGACATGGTCTCAGAGATGTGCTCTCCTTGTCTTGTACAATTCTGACTTAATCTTTTTGGGAACTTCCTCTGCTCTTAAATTCACTGCTAAACTGTTTTAACTTGCCACATTCCTTGCAATGCTGGCCTCGTACGGAACACCTCTCCTTTATCTGGTCATGCTGTCTTTCACAGTAAATGTATCTCACTGTGGGTTTGAAACCCTGGCCACCTGCTCTCCTTTGCTGTTGTCTCCCTGCATGTACTTCTGTGTGTGCTGTCCCTCCTAGGGCTTTCATCCTCTCTCAAAGCTTACACTGCATGCCCCATGTCTAAGCACATGTGTCAGATGAGATTGCCTTCCCAGGGCAACTACTCCAGCAGGTGGTGATCCCACCAACTATCATCCCAAATCAGGGCATTCATCAAGTCCCCAAAATTTCATGGAGAAACCAGTGTGTGTAAGGCAACAACATAGGGGTCTGTCCCCTTCCCTTCAAACTAATCTCTGGTGAAACACCCGTGTTGCTCCATTTCGTTCTGCTTTGGGGAGCAATAGGACCACAGAGCTTCTAGGACTGCTGAGAAGCTTGAGGCAGTGGTGAGCTTCACAGTGGTGCAGCTCTCTCTGCCTTGCTCCCCCGTATGGTCCAGTAATAGTTTTACTCTCCTGTTGTTGTTGGGATCATGGATGACCCCATTTGTATATAGCTCAAACTCCTCCTTCCACTGGGTCCATTACTGGGCTAGGTTTGTGTCTGCAAAAACTGGTGCTCTGGGGAGGGGGGCTTCTGATTGAGTTCCATTGCTCACCCTGCCAGTTGCTGCACTTCAGAAAACTTACAGCTCAGATGCTGCCATCATGTTTCACTTACAGTGAATGAAGCTGAATGCAGGGTAGATTGAGCAAGTGAAACTATATCAAACCCTGTGGCTGCTCTGTCCATGTAGCTGAGTTCCTTCCAGCCCAACACCTCACATGCCACTGGCATCCCATCTAGGGTGACCAGATGTCCTGATTTTATAGGGACAGTCCTGATTTTGGGGTCTTTTTCTTATATAGGCTCCTATTACCCCCCCGACCCACCCCCGTCCCGATTTTTCCCACTTGCTGTCTGGTCACCCTAATCCCATCAATAACAATCCCTCTGGAGAACATTGGCCCTCTGACCACAGTTCCATTGATCATGATACACTGAGAACACCTAATTCTGAAGGCATCATTATCCAGTGCATAGGACACTGACCTGCGTGTCAAGAGATCAGGATCTACTCCTGGCTTCTCTACTGACCTACTGTGTGACTTTGGGCAAATCACTTCACTTTTCTGTGTCTCAGTTTCCCCATCGATAATAATATTGGGATAATGAATGACACTTTCCTTCCTTTGTGAAGAGATTTGAGATCTATGGATGAAAAATGAAATAAAAGATAATGATGAGTGTAAAAAGTTATCCAGTTTGCATGTGCTATTGCAGTAACAGCTTTTGCAAATGGAATTTGCCATTCAACTGTGCAACTATATACTTTGTGTATGCAATTGCAGTCACTACCCTTCCAAATTAGGTGTGTAGTTGTACATGTAATTGTGTACTCCTAATTTTGAAAACTGTGTCTGATCTATACACAGATATATATGTAACAAGATGCATTCAGTGCCCAGCAGTATAGGTCTGAACCTGGACATATTAAATATATATAGAGCTATAGCTATTGATATGTAGGGAGGGGAGGGGTAGATTTTAAATATACATTTTAAAATAGACATTACAATTTGGAGAACCTGTATCGGTTTATCAATGTAAGTTTGTTTTCCCTGACTGCACTATAAAATGTGCTAGAGATCAGATTACATATTGGTTTAAAAGCAATTAAAAAACCTGTTCTGTATCTCACAGGCACTGTAAATGGCAGACGACAGAGTTTTCTTCAACAGTACAATAGACACTCATAAAACTTATGTACCTTAATGGCACAGAAATTAAAAACAGCCCTCATACAGCTTAAATGTGTAAATGTATTTTTTGATAAATGTTTTAATTTTTCCTTTAACAATCCTGCACATTGGTGGATAGTAAAACTCTCCCAGCATTTCTCCTGACCTTTACGAGTTCTAACATTACTGCTAACAAAAAATCTGTTTCCATTTTAATCTCACTAATTATGATTATTCCAGGGCAGAACACAGTAGACATAATGCTCACTGATATAATAGCAGAAGAGTTAAATAAGAATGCATTTAACAACGTTATTTGAAGCAAAACTAAATCTCTTTAAAATCCTCATGATATTTTTCCTTGAATATAAAAATAGGGTGGTAAAGCCTCTGTTATGTACATAGTAAACTTTTTATGAGAAAGCTAGTTAAACAAATTGAAGAATGCAAGAAGTGAACCAAAAAAATTACAGTTTAGGTCCCAAACCTGCATATTTTAAAGCACGTGCTTAACTTTTCTGATATGAGTAGTGCCATTCAATTCAATGACACTATTCACATAGTACTTAAACATGTTTACATGTAAAACTGGTCACAATCTGCTGAATTTTGCTTATATTTTTCTTAAAATTTTGACCAAAAAGAAGAAAACTTTTGGTGCAGACTTTTCTGAGAAAAACTCATGTTTTTTTTCAACTAGCTCTATAACTGCTAAGAATATTGCAAAATTCCAAGTTACTATATATATATATATATATAGTCAACATTTCAAATTTGACTTAAAAATGTGATGAATTTTCATGAAAGTTTTCATGAAGTTTTTTACCAGACTTTTGACCAGACATATTTAAATATTTGCAGGGTTGGGGCCTTAGTTAGAGTGTATATAATTCCCTCTGGCTCACTTATTGCAAAAATACTCTAAAATTACATCATATTTAAATAATTAATCAAATACTTTTCCAAAATGAATATTAGCAGATGTGATATAAAATGTTGTTTCAGAACATATAGGATTCCATAAACAAACTGCTTTAATTATCTCTCAGCAGAACCTAGTTGGGGAAGAACCACACAAAAATGTCTGTTGTAATGGTTTTGAGGTCTCCTCTTATTAACACTTTATTATTATTATTATTAAAAATATAGTACATATTTACTAGCACATTATGAATTATCATGAATAATTAAGACAGACTGCACTTGTCAAAGTAAATGAAGAAAACACATTCTGTGATGCATTATCCTTGCTTTTCTGGTTTGTTTGCTTACAGGCTAATTCAGTAATTGGTCTCATAGCCATTAGTGTGATTCAGGGAGGCTCTGCTGTGTTCAGAAGATGCTAGACTCACTTGTAACAGGCTATAAACGTATCTTCTATGTATTTCTTTTTTTCTTGTTTAATTATTTCTAAACTTACTTTAAGTTGTTGGGGATGCCTGAACATGTATACTTTGCTGATCAATGTGCTATGAGATACTTTTTCTTTTTTCCTTTCTTAAGCCAATTAACTGGAAGCCTTTGCACTGGTGATGTTTTCTTCTCTGTTTAATTTTTAGTTTCTAAGTTCCTAGGTGTGTTTTTTGACACTTAACTACGGCTCATTCTTTTACAGTCCAGTCCCAGGTTCATTGATGTCAATGGGAGTCCTTCCTTTCACTTCAATAGGCTTTGGATCAGGACCTTAATGATCACTACTTTTTAGTGTGCGTTCTAGGTTTGTTCATCAGGAATAAGAGTTTGCTACAGCTGAAGCTCCTAGGACTTCGAAGACTAGAGCATTAATACGGCCCTGGCAATCACACCCTATAATAATATGCACAAGAGTGCAATAATTTAAGTGGTGAACACTGGAATTGAAATGAGTACATTGTATTTTAAGTGTATAAAAAGAGAAAAGCTAACGGTTCTGTACTGTTCCTGCTACATGATGGTCTCTGGCATTTAAAATAATCATCAATTTCATGTGACTTTCCCATCCAGGCTGAAAGTAAGGAATGCATTAATCTAACCTGTTGCTGTAAATTGTCAGACAATATCAATATACATGTTAATTTGAACAAGGGAACGCAATTTTATATCAATACTAGGGAACAGCAATATTTGTCTCAGAGCTGAATCCAATACTTCAGTATCTCTAGGAAGGGCCCTTAAAATGAAGCTGCTTGCTACTCCAGGGATTTGTTGTAGAGTTTTACCGTGAAATGGAACAGTTTTACAGTTTTCATAATGCTTTATTTCTGTCAACAATATGCACATTTCTCAAATATCTTGAGTTTCGGTGACTTCTGCAAAGTTTTACAATATTTCTATTGAGTTAGTTTTGCTTCTGGCTCTCTTTTCCCCACCATCTCCACTCCAGGGGTTGCACCTGCACTCATTAGTGCAGCTCAACCAAACTTCCTCAGACAATTAAGACTACAATTTTAAATACTATCCCCAGCTTGAGTGAACATGGCATCTGGTGAGGATCCTGAGGCTAATGACTCAACTCTTACAAAATATTCCATACCGTAGGACCTTGAGTGACTATGAGCAGTGAAAAAACCTCCATTTGAATGTGACCATCTGCACCATGAACACATGCTGCTGCATTCGAGTCAATGCATACTGACTCAGAATTCCTTTTTCCATACCAGGACCACCTCTGTGATTCCCCCACCCCTCTTGCCAGGAACTAGTTGTGACCTCCGTCCTCTACTTTGCAATGTGGGAAGGGCAGGGTGGTCACAATTCCCTTACACCTATTCATGACCTTTAGGTTGAAGATCTCTGACCAACACTATATCCTGCAACAACTATCTTTACCTTGGAAGTCTTCTGTCCTACTGTTTAGGTCCAACCATTCTTAACATACGCTCTGAGGAGCACACAGCCCAAGGTGATATATCTTTATCTTGTGGGCTTGGCTTTTAAAGACTGCTGTAGAAATCTCAGCTTTTACAATAAAAAGACTCTACTTTTGTATGTCATGAACACTTTAATTATAGTAGAAATCGAAAAGAGTCTAAAACTGAACAAAGATTTTTTTTCTTTAATCCAAGATGGAGATTTTATTTCTTAGTTTAAACACTTAGGTACCAAAGGATACCTGAGCTACACTTTCATTTCTTATCTCAGATATCACGGTATGGTGACCGGATAGATGCTAATATTTTAGTGGCAGCCACTATAGTATAGCTATATTTCCAAACATTCAAAACAAGCCAAACATTAAAAATAAGATTATTGTAACTTTTAAATTTAGAATCCAATAGATTCTTGTCTTGCTTGTAGTGTTTTCCACTTTCATTATTTTTGCTTCTAAGAACCACTGCCAAAAGTTTCCCATAAGAAAGCCAGGAACATAAGAACAGCCAGATCAGGGTTAGATCAATGGTCCATCTAGCCCAATATCCTGTCTTCTGACAGTGGCCAATGCCAGGTGCCCCAGAGATATTGAACTAAACAAGTAATCAGCAAGTGATCCATCCCCTACCGCCCATTCCCAGCTTCTAGCAAACAGAGGCTAGGGACACTTCGGAGCATGGTTTTGCATTCCTCCCCATCCTGGCTAATAGCCATTGATGAACCTATCATCCATGAACTTATCTAGTTCTTTTTTTAACCCTGTTATAGTCTTGACTTTCATAACCTCCTCTGGCAAAGAGTTCCACAGGTTGACTGGGCATTGTGTGAAGAAATACTTCCTTTTGTTTGTTTTAAATCTTCTGTCTTCATTTGGTGACCCATATGTCTTGTCCTTATTTATTTTCTCCACTCCAGTCATGATTTTATAGACCTCAATCATATCCCCGCTTATTTGTATCTTTTCCAAGCTGAAAAGTCCCAGTCTTATTAATCTCTCCTCATATGGAAGCTGTTCCATACCTCTAATAATTTTTGTCCTTTTCTGTACATTTTCCAATTCCAATATATATATATTTTTGAGATGGGCGACCACATCTGCACACAGTATTCAGGATGTGGGTGTAGCATGGATTTATATAGAGGCAATAGGATACTTTGTCCTATTGTCTATTCCTTTTCTAATGATTCCTAACATTGTTAGATTTTTTGACTGCTGCTGCACAATGAGTGGATATTTTCAGAGAACTATCCATGGTCCAAGATCTCTTTCTTGAGTGGTAACAGATAATTTAGATCCCATCATTTTATATGTATAGTTAGGATTATGTTTTCCAATGTGCATTACTTTGAATTTATCAACATTGAATTTCATCTGCCATTTTGTTGCCCAGTTATACAGTTTTGTGAGATTTCTTTGTAACTCTTCACAGTCTGTTTTGGAATCAACTACCTTGAGTAGTTTTGTGTCATCTGCAAATGTTGCCACCTCACTGTTTATCTCTTCTTCCAGATCATTTATGCATATGTTGAACAGCACTAGTCTCGGTACAAACCCTTGGGGGACACCACTATTTACCTCTCTCCATTCTGAAAACTGACCATTTATTCCTACCCTTTGTTTCCTATATTTTAACCAGTTACTGATCCAAGGACATGTTCCGTTTTCATTGTCAAAATGTAGAGTCTAGAGGTTTAATTCCTTATACACCAAAATTTCCACTGATATCTGTGGCAGTTTTGTATGAGAGAGAGGAATGCATTATAAACCGACAGAGATCATTCTAAATTATTTGCCTTGAAAATTAACCTTTAAATAAGGTTGTGTTAAGATTCCTGCCCCCCTTTACTTGGAACACAAGCCCATTATTCCTTTGCACAGATGCTCTGTGGCTTATAGATCATTAGTTATATTATTAACAACATTACATTGAATGATTTCTTACACCAATAAAAGTATTAAAAAGTGCATTAGGATAAAATTCTTTTTTCCAAAGTTCTCCTACAATTTTGAAACCGTAATAACCCAATGCCTTCTCATCTGTTATATTTCAGACTCCTTGGCTACATACCCTAATTTATGAGTTTTGTGAACAAGAGCACAGTAAATGGAACTAGTGTACACATTCATTTTTCTCTTTTGACATATGAAATACAACCAGGGTCATACTAATTAATCAAATATTTAAGCATACTGGGCAAGTTCTTTTTTTTTTTTTCTTTTTCTGAATGTTTTCACTTCCTCCTCCTACTGCCTATGCCTGATGTTTATTGCATTGACAACATGATGTGGAATTTACATTTTCAAAGTCACTTTAACCTGATTAGAAAGTCATATTAGTCAGCGTCCACCCTGCATTACCAGGATAAAAGTCAACAAAGAGACTGACTCAGGAACTCTAAGGTCCCTACAAAGTCCAGTCCAATAAAGCTGATGTCTCCTTAGTCAACACCTTAGTGATTTCAAGAAAGGGGAGACAGAGGAATATAGTGCATCTTTGTTATTTGTGCTTATCAATCTGTCTTGCCAAATAAAGCAAGGTGTGCATGTTATAGTAGTTTGAATGGCCTCCACAGTCCATGTAAAATATATCACATTTATCTAACCTGATGGTAACTCTTGGGATAACCTCTGAGACCTTACTCACTCAGGAATACATTGGCTTCTGAGACTTTATCCACTTGGTTCCCAAGAACTCAGCTCAAATCCAAAACTTGTCACTGAGGTTTCTTTATTGGCATACAGTCAAACTACACTTAAATTGCTCAAGCTCAAATATAGAGTGGGTACATCATGAATGTACATAATCATACATCCAATGTACGTAATCATGAATCAGCTTATATACACACTTACACTTAATACTATTGGTTAATACATCATATCATGCACTTTATGACTGGTCTAATTTTTGTAGCCAATCCCCATCTAGATCATAAGCTATTCACTACGTGCTAAACTACAGCTGCTTTTCTATTTCTATTTTCCTTTATAACTTTTCTATTAGTTATGTCTTTTACATGTTTACAAAGCTACAATGCTACTATAAATTCATGCTTTGTTCATTGTTTCAAGTCCTTGCTCAAAATGAACCTACAGTAACATAGTATTTTTTGTCAAACCAAAGAGGGAAGAAGGTGATTCTCACCACTGTTGGTATTTTATGTGTCAAGGAACAAGCCTAATAGGACAGTCAAGTTATGTGCTATCTTGATAAATGGAGCGTAGAGTCTTCAATAAAGAATAAGGTCAGCATGCTCAGATTGTTTTTCTCTTTCTGCCAGGATCACCTCTGTCATTCCTAGGCTAAACTTGATCTACTTTTCATCCATTTCTCACAGGTCCCGTGACATCTGTGCAACAGTGTTAATGGCTAAAAGACAAAGCTACTGTCCTCATCATATTCGTATCATTGGAGCCCATGTCACGTCTTGTAAAGATACCCTCTGTTCTTGATGAGGAATTTGGTACAACTAAAGCGGAGACATGACCTGGGGAATCCAACCTGTTCTATGCAAAATCAGTGCATGTTGGGGCAGAACACTTTGGGAATTCACTTAGTCTCAGGCAGAACTCCAGCAGAGCCAGATATATTCAGTACAGCTGCTTAATTTTTTACCCACTACTATGGGTTAGTCAATTTAAATTCCCAATAAAATGGAACACAGCACCTACCACAGCTAAGAAAAAAATAGGTATTTAGTAAGCCATTCAATATTGCACATTTTCTTAATGTCTAACAATTACAGGAAGACCCATTCCAAATAACAGTGCTAATGTACTGAACATTTACTGTTCAATAGTCCTAGAAGTTTCTCATTTCTCATTTTTCTCTCTCCTCTAGAGGTAAAACTGATCCCCCCCCCCCCCCCCCCAAAAAAAAAGCCACCCTGCTGCTTCAGCAGGTATTGACACATTTATTTAATATTTAATAAGTGGAAACATTTAAAATAACTGATCACATACAATGCTTTTTTTGTTCCAGTTTTACAAAATTCTTTGCTTTCTTCCATTCCTCCCCACCAATCTCATTCAAAAGTACAAACAGCTGAATGCTTCTTAACTCCTGATCAAGTGTACATGCACACATTTTCCACTCTGATTTGCACAAAATCCATGCAGATTTCAGAGTATGATTCTCAAAATGAGCACAGTCAGGGTTTTCCCCCCTTGAAGTCTTGATCTTCAGCAAGTTATTCATTGTAGCTCCAATCATAAGATATACAAATGTTTATGCTCCAGAAGCATGTGTTAATCCAGAGAAAACTAAATTGTAGGTTTTCATCCACACTTCAGTGTAGAGTCACACCACCTATGGAAAAGCACCACACAGCAGCTGTCAGAGAGGTTTCAGAGTAGCAGCAGTGTTAGTCTGTATCCGCAAAAAGAACAGGAGTACTTTTGGCACCTTAGAGACTAACAGATTTATTGGAGCATAAGCTTTCGTGCATCCGAAGAAGTGGGCTGTAGCCCACGAAAGCTTATGCTCCAATAAATTTGTTAGTCTTTAAGGTGCCACAAGTACTCCTGTTCTTTTTGTCAGAGAGATGTCATCTCTGATGATGATGCTCCTTATCCTTGGGGGTAGGGATGAGCAATCTGGTCCATTTTAATTAGGTTGCCAGTGCTAAAGCATAGCCATTGCCTGCCTACTCACTGCTTCTCCCCAAATACCCAATAAATGCCTGATAAACCTGTTACAGAATGCTCTATACCTTTTATATGTAAACATAGTAGGTGGTGCTCAATAATATATACCATAGGCCCTGGATTTTGGAGGAGCAATAGAACTTGCTGTTGTGAACTTTTCATCTGTGAAGCTCCTTGCTTCGGCTCTTAACAAAACCAAAATACCCCTTAATTTTGGGAAGATGTAGGCCTGGGCCTTATTTCTGAATTCGGCTTAACCCAAACTCCAAATCTTTACTTTAGACTTCGAGACTGTTCCTATCCTGGTCCAAGCTGGACTTCATGGCTCAGGTACACTACCAAACAGTGACCATTGTCACATAAATAGCTATGTTCAATTCATGGCGATAGACACGTGTAGCATGGTGAAGCCAACTGACATTGCCTGTGTGTCAAAATCCACTCCTGTAGTGTCAAAAGGAGATCAATTATAATGGTGCAAAAGGAAGTTGCTGTAGCATGAGAAGATGAGAGCTGCTCCAGCTGTGAAAAATTCCCTGTAGCTGGAGATAGTGGTTAGGAGTGGGAGTGAAGAGTGCAAGAGTGAAGGTAGATGAAAAGGAGAAAGATGACTGGAACTAGAGGTAACAGAGAAGATGATGTTGCTGGAAACAAAAAAAGAAAAGCCATGATGATGTGATGAGAAGGCTATGAAACAGGGTGGTGAGAGCTATTCCAGCAGCAAAAGAAAGGAGGGGAATGTTGGAAGCCCAGCAGATGGAGCTAAAAAAGGATCTGCGAAGAGCTACAAAAGGATCTCTCAAAACTAGGTGAATGGGCAACAAAATGGCAGATGAAATTCAGTGTTGAGAAATGCAAAGTAATGCACATTGGAAAACATAATCCCAACTATACATATAAAACATTGGGTCAAAATTAGCTGTTACCACTCAAGAAAGAGATCTTGGTGTCATTGTGGATAGTTTTCTGAAAACATCCACTCAATGTGCAGTGGCAGTCAAAAAAGTGAACAGAATGTTGGGCATCATTAAGAAAGGGATAGATAATAAGACAGAAATATCATATTGACTCTATGTAAATCCATGGTATGCCCACATCTTGAATACTGCGTGCAGATGTGGTCGCCTGTCTCAAAAAAGGGGTTGGACTGAGACTATGATATAGCCCACATTATGTATGTTACATTGACCTTGACAGAAACATTTTAATAAAGGCAATTCTTTAGAAAAATCAACTGCTTTGCTTTGTGTGTGCAGGTTTTTCATATCTCTAAGTGCTACTTAATTTAAAAATGTTCAGGGCTCATTTTATATCAAGTGGTCGAGAGAAAAGCAACTTTTCTAATCCACACTGAATGGACATCTGAATTTAAGTGGTAACTTACTTTCCATAGAACAATTCCTACCAGGTATTAATAGCTTAAAAGCCAGATTGCTTGGAAGATAGCCAATGTGTGCACATATGAACCCCAAGCTATATGAACTAAAGTTAGACCTTTTTAAATGAGCAGGTCCAGATAACATGCATCAAAAGAGTTTTAATAGAACTGGCTGAGGTTCTCACTGGACAATTAATGTTGATTTTCCAATAAATCTTGGAGCACTGGGGAAGTTCCAGTAGACTGGAAGAAAACACTTTTTGTGCCAATTTTTTTAAAAGGGTAAATGGGATGGTCCATGTAATTGTAGGTCTGGTCAGCCTGACAAGATAATGAAGCAACTGATACAGGAATCCATTAGGAATTAATGCTAATCAACATTGGTTTATGGAAAATAGATCCTGTCAACTAAACTAATTTTTTAAAAATGAAATTACAAGTTTGGTTGATAAAAGATAAGTGTTAATATAATACACTTTGACTTGGTACTACATGGCATTTTGATTAAAATGATAGAATGATGTAGAATTAATGTGGCACACATTAAATGGTTAAAAAACTGGCTAACTGTTAGGACTCAAAATGTAATTGTAAGCAGGGAATCATCATTCAGTGAGTGTTTCTTGGCCCTACTCTCTAAAGTTTTTATCAATAATCTGGAAGAAAACAAATAATCATTGGTAGAGTTTGCAGATGACACAAAATTGTGGGAGTGGTAAACAATGAGAAGGGCAGGTCACTGATTTTGAGCAATCTGGATCACTTGATAAATGGAAGAAGCAAACAATCAGTATTTTAATATGGCCAAATGCAAATGTGTATATCTAACAACACAGAACATAAGTCATACTTAACAGCAGTGTTTCCCAAACTTGGGATGCCGCTTCTGTAGGGAGAGCCCCTGGCGGGCCGGACGGTTTGATTACCTGCCCTGTCCGTTCCCACTGGCCGCTGTTCACTGTTCCAGGCCAATGGGAGCTGCTGGAAGCGGTGGCCAGTACATCCCTCGGCCCGCACCACTTCCAGCAGCTCCCAAAGGCCTGGAGCAGCGAACCGTGGCCAGTGAGAGCTGCGATCGGCCAAACCTGCGGACGGGGCAGGTAAACAAATCGGCCTGGCCCACCAGGGGCTTTCCCTACACAAGCGGTGTCCCAAGTTTGGGAAACACTGCTTTACAGGAAGGTGGACTCTATCCTGGGAAGCAGTAACTCAGAAAGATTTAGGGGTAATGATAGATAATCATCTGAACATGAGCTCCCACTATGGTCAAAAGAATTAATGCAATCCTGGATGCATAAACAGGAGAACCTTGAGTAGGAGTAGAACGGCAATTTTAATTCTTTATTTGACACTGGTGCAAACACTGCTGGAATACTGTTTCCAGTTCTTGTGCTCACAATTCAAAAAGGATGTTGATAAATTTGAGAGGGTTCAGAGAACAACCAGGAGAATGACCGAAGGATTAGAAAACATATATAGTGATTGAGCTCCTTGAGTCTATCTACTTAATGTAACAAAGACAAGGGTAAGAGGTGACTTGATTACAATCTATAATATCTACATGGGGAACAAATGTTTAATAATAATGTTTAATAATGTTCAATCTAGCAGATAAAAATATAACATGATTCAATGGCTGGAATTTGAATCTAGACCAATTCAGACTGGAAACAAGATGTACATTTTTAACTGTGAGATTCATTAACTATTGGAACAGTTTACCAAGTATCATGGTGGATTATCCATCAGCAATTTTTAAATCAAGATTGGATACTTTTCTAAGTAATCTTCTCTAGGAATTATTTTGGAGAAGTTCTATGGCCTGCGTTATATAGGAGTTCAGACTAGATGCTCACAGTGTTCCCTCCTGGCTTTGGAATCTATGAAAATTATGAACAAGGTTGAGTCTACCATGTTAGAATGAGGGAGATTGTATAGTAAGAAGAACATCCTGCCTTTCACTGCTAGTTTGAAGTATTTGCCTGTCTATTTTAGAATGAAATTTACTCTCATTGGAATGACACTGCCAAGTCCCCAATGATTTCTTGATAACTTTATTCGATGGTGAAAGTGCTATATGGAAACATACCCAGTAAGCAATGTGCTGCAGTACTGAAAGAACAAAGAAACAAACAACCAGCCATGATGAGATAAAGCATATGTAAAACTGGGAACATGGGATAACTGAAGAGAAGTAGCCAACTTTGCTAGGTGATTGTGCAGGAGTAAGAGGAGATGAATCTCCCTTCCAAACTTTCATTGTCTTTTGCTTTCTGATGGTTAGTTGTTAGACTGCTTCTAGAATTTATTTAGCAATATAATTTTGAGGATGTATTCAAGGTTTGCTTCTTGTCATGTCTCTTTACTACGCTGTGCGAGAATATCTAGCATTTTTCCAGTGTTTATAGAGACAAATAAAATCCTCTTCTCACAGGACAGAACCTGTGGTTCTCTTGGATCGTCTTTGTCTACATGAACTGGTGCACTCTGACACCAGCCCTATCTCCAGCAGGGCACAGTCTAAGATATGACTTTCCACAAGGGAGTCCACACTTCCCATGAGGGCCGGCTCCAGGGTTTTGGCTGCCCCAAGCAGCCAAACAAAAAAAAAGCCGCAATCGCGATCTGCGGCGGCAATTCAGCGGAAGGTCCTTCGCTCCAAGCAGGAGTGAGGGACCGTCCGCCGAATTGCTGCCGAACAGCTGGACATGCTGCCCCTCTCCGAAGTGGCCGCCCCAAGCACCTGCTTGGTAAGCTGGTGCCTGGAGCCAGTCCTGCTTCCCATGCCTTTTCATGTGCAAACAGAAAAGTGTTATTATTGAACATACCATAGTTGGTACTGGAAATGGAAAACTATGAAGAGAGTTTTGTGGACAATCATAGAAAGGATGAAGAGCTATTAGACCTGGGTTTCTCACCTCAGCAACTCATTGTGACCTGATTCAAGGCAGCACCTATATTTCAGCTAGCACTTAACCCCATTGCAATCAGGGGACTTAAATTTAGAACATTCACTGAAGTGCTGTCCTGAGCAGGGGCCTGAAATGACTTGGTTCAACTCACTTCTCTACATCTCAGCCTCTCCATCGTTTGGGGTGAGATTAATATTTACCTGCCTAACATGGGGTTGTGAGGTTTAAATCATTAATGTTTGTAAAAACACTGAGAATCTTGGATGAAAGGTGCTGTGCAATTGCAGAGTATTTATTACTGTTAACAGAGATTTGAGTTTAAAATGGTGGCATAAGTAACAAGTGAGCTGGAAGGGGGAGAGATACTGATGGAGGAAGTTGTTTTGACATCAGTCATTTTAATCAAGAAATAATCTGATAGCAGTTCTATGTTTTGATTGTCTGAGAGCTCCCACTTTTTGTGTAATTAAGAACAATCAATGTGAGTTCCAGATTGTAAGTGCACATTCCATTTGGATTATGTCAGTCATATTGCTATGTCTGTTTCTTTACATTTACAGTAATTTGGCTCTTTCAGCCTAGGATTCTCAGCATTTTGACAGTTAAATGGTTCCCAATGATGGGTCAGTCGGTGCTATTTTGAAGGATATCAGTCTTGATTTAGTGAGTTGTGCAAAACATTACTGTCCTAAAAAAATTTCAGAGCAACCATTACATATAAAACAAAATGAAGTACTTACATTTCTGAATAGCATTATCAGGAGCTTTAGGGGTTCATTAGTATTCAGTGTGCAGAACGCTAGTGTCGAGACATACATTCCAGTTTTCATTTTACAAATGTGTAAGGTTTCTTAGTTTCTTGAGACTCTGAATTGCACTTCTGCCTCCCAAATAGGTTAGATCCACAAATGAAACTTAAACATTAGTCATTGCAATGTTGAATCTAGAAGCCCTGCTGCTCAGTGGAATCCAATGACCCGAGTTAGGTGCCCAAGGTCCCTATTCAATGCATGGTGAGAGTTAGGTATCTAAGAATGGGATCTACAAGAGTCAGCACACTGAGTGTGGAACAATCACACCAATAGGAAATGCTGTGTAGAGGCACATCACCTAACCCTACCCCTCAGAAGGACTTCAGCCCCTAAATCCAAGGCAGAGATAGACATCTCCCTCTAATTGGGATCTGAGAACCCTCTCCTAGAGTTAGATGCCTAAGTGCTTTCTCCCAAAAAACTAAGGAGGTGGTTACGTCCCTTTCATCTAGTGGTTAGAGCATTCAGTATGTGGGCCATGCAAGTTCAAATCCCCTCCCACTCCTGAGGGAGCAAGTATTAGAACCTAGGTCTCTAACATGAGTGCCTTAACCACTGGGCTATGAGATATGCTGCATTGTGTCTTTTTCAATTTCCCATTAAAGCTAGAAGTATGAAGTATTTGTATGAAGTATTTTAATCATTGGATCAGAGAGAGAGAGAGAGAGAGAGAGAGAGAGAGAGAGAGAGTGACTATAGTCCAGTGGCTATAGAGCATACACCCGAGGTAGTAGACCCAAGTTTGAGTCTCTGGTTTTATGACTAGAGTGAAACAGCTTCAACAGATATTGAGACACACATCTCCTAGCCCACTGACTAGGGCAGTTACATAGAACACCTGGGTTCAAGTCTCTGCTCCACATCAGGCAGAGAGGGTTTTTGAACATGGGTTTCCCACATCCTGGCTGAGTGCTGTAACAGCTAGGCTAAAGTAGGCATGGTGGGAAGCATAACTGTAACCCACACACCTTCTGGGTGTGGTGTTCTGTCCCATCTAGTGGCACCGAGACCACTTAGAGAGAGAGATAAAATGAGTCTGCTCTACAGCCTTAGCCAACAGCCCGTTGGCTTTTAGCTCATGTGGTAGAGCAGGGATCGGCAACCTTTAGCACGCGGCCCGCCAGGGTAAGCCCCCTGGCGGGCTGGGCCAGTTTCTTTACCTGCTGCATCCGCAAGTTCAGCCAATCGCAGCTTCCATTGGCCGCGCTTCGCTGCTCCAGGCCAATGGGGGCAGTGGGAAGCGGTGCAGGCTGAGGGATGTGCTGGCTGCTGCTTCCCGCCGCCCCCATTGGCCTGGAGCAGCGAACTGTGGCCAGTGGAAGCTGTGATCGGCCGAACCTGCGGACGCGGCAGGTAAACAAACTGGACCAGCTTGCCAGGGGGCTTACCCTGGCGGGCCACATACTAAAGGTTGCCGATCCCTGAGGTAAACGTTCATGCACTAAGCTCCAGAGGTCCCAGGTTTGATCCCTCCCACTGATGACTGGGGTCTGTCAGTGTTACATAACCACATTCTCCTCTGGCTGTGTTTTGTGCAAGTCCCAAGCTATCAGCATGCTTAGTAGATCACTACTCAAATGGGCCCCTCAGGTGAGATAGGTGTAATGATGTCTAGCCTGCTGAGGCTTAGGCGTGAACTGGGCATGTCCAGACTCAGAAATATATGTGCCTAGGGAATTTAGGTCCTTAAATTGTTAGGTGGCAGCTGAGCAGGGATTTTGACAAGCTAAATTATTGCACTTCAGTATCTAAATCCCTTTGTGGCTCTAGCCCAAAAAGCTTTGGATGAGATACCTCCCATCCTGTATGAACACTCTCTGTCACTGGTCTGTAGCAAAGGATTTTTATTCTAGGCAGTTCCCCAGCCAGAAATGGTACGTGAGTATAACATTAATATCAGGAATGGTGAGCCAGTTAATTTAAAAAGAAAAAAAAAGTTCCTGCACAAAACCCTTCCCTATTTGAGATACAGAGAATTCAGGCTGAATGTCAGAAAGAACTTCCAGATTGTGACAGCTATTATGTTATGAGATTATTCCATAATGGAAGTGATGAAATCTCTACCACTTGAGAGATTTAAAACTACAGTGAACAACACACTAAGGAATATACTGGAAGGAGCAGTCCTATACTGGCAGGTAAATTTGATTAAATGACAACTTTTCTATTTCTGACTTCAAAACTTATTTTTTAGAATTGAACACAAACTAAATCTTTTTGAAGATTCTGATATATTCCCCAATATTGTTGTTTTAATTTAGCAACTTCTGCACTTCCATGTGATACTGGAACCATAAATTCTAGTGTATCAGGAAAGGCCAATGCTGTGATGTTTCCAGCTTGACTGAAAACACGAAGTAGCAAATAACTTGCAAAGAAGCCTTTTTTCCTCATGAAACTGGCAGCCCAATTTGGTAGGCTGTAAAGGTCAGAATCCTTCATATAAGCATCCAGACTTTCGTGGCACAGCAGTTAATGATCACTGAATCTAAATATGCTGCTATCTAAGAGAAGCAAAACTTAACTAGGACTTGGATATAGATGTAGAAAAACACTGAACATGGTTGCCATATTCTAGGCTTTGGCAACCAATAACTAATGAGACATGTTCTCATAATGAAAGATTGTGTCACAGTCTTCAATAACTAAGGGTCCTGGGCAAAGGGTTCCCTGTTATTTGCAAAGAATTCTCATCTCATACCTGAAAAATTCATTACACCAAACACATATTACACTTATTCATAAAGTATCCTGTAACATGTAAGGTTTCTATAGGAAGCTCGTAACTTGTCAAGATTCATAGTCATTGTGAGATGTATGTATGGGTAATATGTAAGGAATAATGTATTTATACTGAAATTATGCTGTATGGACTTGGATAAAAGTTAGTCACCTGGAGGTTATCTGTCTCAGTGATGATCTAATCATGCAAGAGGGAGTTGTCAACTCTCCCTAGTCATCGATAATAGAACCTTGCATTACCTTGCTGGCTAAGAATGGCCATACTGGGTCAGAACAATGGTCCATCTAGCCCAGTGTCCTGTCTCCCGACAGTGGCCAATGCCAGGTGCTTTAGAGAGAATAAAGAGAATAGGCAATCATCAAGTGATCCATCCCCTGTCTTCCACTCTGAGCTCCTGGCAAACAAAGATTAGGGACACTCAGAGCATAATGTTTCATCCCTGACCCTACTAGCTAATAGCCATCGATGGACTGATCCTCCATGAATTTACCTAGTTCTTTTTGAATCCTGTAATAGTTTTGGCCCTCAGCACACCCCCATCAATGAGTTCTACCGGTTGTCTGTGCATTGTTTGAAGTACTTCCTTTTGTTATTTTAAACCTGCTGCCTATTAATTTCATTCCTTAAATCCTGTGTTATGTGAAAGAGTAAATAACACTTTCACTTTCTCTGCATTAGTAAAGATTTTATAGCTCACTATCATATCCCCTCATCTCTTTTCCAAGATGAAAAGTCCCAGTCTTATTATTCTCTCCTCATACTGAAGCTGTTCCATACGCCTAATCATTTTTGTTGCCCTTCTCTGTACTGTTTCAAATTTTAATCTATCTTTTTTGAGATGGGGTGACGAGATCCGCATGCAGTATTCAAGATGCAGTCGTACCATGGATTTATATAGCGGCATTATAATATTTTCTGACTTATTATCTATCACTTTCCTAATGGTTCCCAATATTGTTAGCTTTTTTGACTGCAGTTGCACAATTAGTGGATGTTTTTAAAGAACTATCTAAAATGACTCCAAGATCTCTTTCATGAGTGGTAATAGCTAATTTAGACCCCATCATTTTGTATGTATAGTTGGGATTATGTTTTCCAGTGTGCATTACTTTCAATTTATCAACATTGAATTTCATCTGTCATTTTGTCACCCAGTTCTGTGAGATCCCTTTGTAACTCTTCATAGTCTGCTTTGGACTTAACTGTCTTGGGTAGTTTTGTATTGTCTGCAAATTTTACCACTTCACTGTTTACCCCTTTTTCCAGATCATTTGTGAATATGTTTAATAACACTGATCCCAGTACAGATCCCTGTGGCACCCCTCTATTTTACCTCTCTCCATTCTGAAAACTAACCATTTATTCCTATTCTTTGTTTCCTCTCTTTTAACCAATTACTGATCCATGAGAGGACCTTCCCTCTTATCCCATCACTGCTTTTTTTGCTTAAGAGCCTTTGGTGAGGGACCTGGTCAAAGGCTTTCTGAATTCCAAGTACATTATATCCACTGGATCACCATTGCCCACATATTTATTAGAGTTATTTGACAGAGTCAACAGATTGGTAAAGCATGATTTACCTTTACAAAAGCCATGTTGACTCTTCTCCAATAAATATTGTTCATCTACATGTCTGATAATTCTGTTCTTTACTATAGTTTCAACCAATTTGCCTGGTACTGAAATTAGGCTTACCAGCCCATAATTACCAGGATCACCTCCTGAGCACATTTTAAAAACTGGCATCATATTACTTATCCTCCAGTCATCTGGTACAGAAACTGATTTAAATGATACATATCACACTTAGTAGTTCTGCAATTTCATATTTGAGTTCCTTCAGAACTCTTGGGTAAATACCATTTGGTCCTGGTGACTTATTACTTTTTAATTTATCAATTTGTTCCCAAACCTCCTCTAATGACATCTCAATCAGGGACAGTTCCTCAGATTTGTCACCTAAAAATAACGGCTCATGTGTGGGATCCTACCTCACATCCTCTGCAGTGAAAACTGATGCAAAGAATTCATTTAGTGTCCCCTTAATGGCCTTATCTTCCTTGACTGCTCCTTTAACACCTCAAAAACAACAAAGAGTCTGGTGGCACCTTAAAGACTAACAGATTTATTTGGGCATAAGCTTTCGTGAGTAAAAACCTCACTTCTTCGGATGCATCCGAAGAAGTGAGGTTTTTACTCACGAAAGCTTATGCCCAAATAAATCTGTTAGTCTTTAAGGTGCCACCAGACTCTTTGTTGTTTTTGAGGTGTTAAAGGAGCAGTCAAGGAAGATAAGGCCATTAAGGGGACACTAAATGAATTCTTTGCATCAGTTTTCACTGCAGAGGATGTGAGGTAGGATCCCACACATGAGCCGTTATTTTTAGGTGACAAATCTGAGGAACTGTCCCTGATTGAGATGTCATTAGAGGAGGTTTGGGAACAAATTGATAAATTAAAAAGTAATAAGTCACCAGGACCAAATGGTATTTACCCAAGAGTTCTGAAGGAACTCAAATATGAAATTGCAGAACTAC
>NC_048301.1:34979251-35193134 GCF_013100865.1 Trachemys scripta elegans
AAGATATATCATTTCATGGCATGGGCTATATAAGTGCAAGGTATTGTTTCCCTGGAGTGGGTAAGTCCACTTAAAAAATCGTTCAATCGCGATAATTAACTGACTGCATAGACACAAGAATTCAGGACTCTTGGTGTGTTTATTCCATAATGTATCCTAGTGTACCCACAATGCTTCTGCGGGTTATACTTATTTCACACAGGACTGTGCTCAGGATATAAGCATGCAAGATTTGCACTGGAGCTGTATGGGAAAAGATGTGCTAACTGTACTGAGTTCTTCCTACATGCTTTGCAAATTTGAACTGTAGAAGGTAAAGTCACTCTACAATAATATGACAATTACTCTATATATGACTAGCTTCATCTCTACTTTCATTTCTATTAGGTCAGATTATTGATGAACATGAATAGGGTGAAAGCTGTGTCTACAGTGGCAGACCTGCTCTGGGGAAACTATTCCATTTAAAAAGATCCTTCGATACAGGAATTGTGCAATACAATTTTTTTTAATGTTTATATCAGTGAGAAACTGAACATCTGAAATTTTGTACAACCTTATAGCTATTCTGACCTTTTTTATTTGTCATTCCTTGACCTCTTTTCCGAAACTGTTGACCATGAGAGCAAATCTGATAGAGACATCTGTCCACTAAGTACAAGGTCTAGGAGACCATCCAATTCATTTCACATAAACCACTGTGCAACCATCAGATAATAATCAGTTGAATTGCAGACATTGCAACCCAAGGACAAGATGTAAAAGTGTGACTTTACAGATGAAAGGCTCCTTATCTCATTACTTATTCCCAGCCACCTAATCACCCACCAATTCGTTAATGTATTCTGACCTAAACTCTGGCATTATTCTGTGCTACATTTCCCCATTTCCTTTTTTCTTTTTCTTTTCTTTCTTTTTTTTAATAGAAGAGCAATACATTTTATTTTACATCGTAGTCATTCAAAACTTTTGACAAAATTGTCCTTTGCAAAAAGTTAATATGTTCTTACACTAAGCCTTTTAAACATGATTCATTTAACAATTGCTGTATTAAGGCTTTGATCAGGTAGTTTAGTGTTGCTGTTGCATGGGAAACATGCTCACTCATTTTACTACCGAGACGTGCCTAGAAAAGAAAACTTTATAAAAATGTAATTAATTACACACTTTAAAGGTCACCATTAATAAAAATGAACGTGTAGATTATTAAGCCCGTAGAGAAAATCATTAGTGATACATTCGGGTGTTGTTAAAGCGAAATATTCTAAAATGCAAGTATAATGCATTATATTTGAAGGATACAGCAGACTCCTTGTCCCTTGTCATATAGGAAAGACCTTCATAACTTATTGTGGCTACATCACTATTTGAGTTATGAGGTCTTTGAGAAAAGTTTCTCCATAAATTTTAGTCTTCGTAGTTGCTCATAATGTATCCTTCAGTGCTTCATCAGGATAATCCATTTTATCCAGGGTTATTGTGATGCTGCTTTTCTTCCTAGATAGAATTATGGGGTTTGGAAAATTCTTCAGTTCTTGCCATTTCTCTTTTTCCCACTAATCACCATAAAAGTGTCATTGGAAGACATTAATATAGAAAGTAATAGTAAAGACATTATTAATAACCCAACTTGTCCATTAAGAAGGAATTCAGAATCACTGATTATTCACAATCAAAAAACTTTGTTCAAAAGAATCCAGGCAGTTTCCCACTGCCATGAAAACTTTAGCAGATCACGCAACCCAGATTAGACCACCCATCCAATCATGACTTTCTTCCCCTATTTGATTCTTTTCTGGAAATAATCTGTTGGATGTCTCTTGTTGTTTTCATTTGGGCTGATTCAGGGTCAGATTCTGATATGTTTACCCACGTTGGCTGGTTCCTTACTCCATGAGCAGTCCCAGAGAAGTCAAAACAGGACACCTGGTATGTGCAGTAAAGATTTCCAAACAAATATAATCCCAAAATATGTTGGGGCTGATTCTTACTTACATGAAGACCCCTTTACACAACTCTGGCAGTGGGAAGGGACCCTAATGACTACATATAAATGTATTTTTTTGCCCAATTTCAGGGCCCTGTATGCTGCCAGAGTTATGTAAATGGGAACCAGGCCTATTACAGCTGAATTCTGTATTTTATATTTTTATTTTTATTTTTCAACTGTTGCTTTGTACAGATGTAAAAAGAACTCCTTATATCCTTCCAAAAATACTAAGAGACACTCACGAAGGCCAACAAAATAAATCTGGAGTTTGCAGGCCAAGCCAAAAAGGAGCCAAAATGAAAACAAAAGTTAGGGGCTTTTAAAAACAAAAAGTCAAAGATAGGGACATTTTTGAAACACTGTTCCTTTCTTAATTTTTGTCCAGAACTCCAAGAAGTTAAGATAGGAAATGTTAAATACCAGGAGAATAGGTTTCATTCGGGCGTGCTTTGTAAGTTTAAAGGCTTGGTGAAAACCCAGCTTGTAAAGAGAATGTGGCATCAGTCTTAACTATAGAGTGGCTATGCCCATGTAATGAGAAATGAAAATTATGAAATGAATTTCACAAATGCAATCCCATGTGATTTATAGAAGTATCTACATATGAGGACATCTGGTCTCCTGTCTTGGATAGGATGTTTTGTAAAAGCAATTTTTTAAACGCCTTTTTGATTTAGATCTGCTCTAATAGGTCAAGGTTGGAGCTGTGAGAGAAGCAGATATGGGGAACTGAACATAATATGGAGTCTCTCTATTGTACCTGAAAGGAGACAATAGCAGAGAAACCATGACATCTTTACTTGGTTAAGGCCCAAAACCTGGGCAGCAGCACCCAGCCTGAGTTCCACTCTGTGCAGTTTGCTACACGGAAAGAAGGAACCATTCGTCAAACTTCCTCTTACCAGAAGGTCCTCTGGCCCCATCCTTGTCTCCACATCTTTCTTACATGCTTGTGTGCCAAGGTTCTAATGGACTCCTGTCCACCCAAAAGCATGCTGTTCCCTCTGCCAAATAAGCCTGCAATCATAGAGGTGAGGGCAGGATTTATCCCTATAAGGAGAAGTTTCTTTTCTGAATTACTCTTCTCTCTATGAAGTTAGAGTCCAAGTCTGTGATGTGTTCAAATTCTTCCACTCCTACTGAACAGCTGAAAGCAGTCAGCATCTCACAGGATGGGGTGCTTACCCTGTGCTTCCATGTAGAGCCAGACTAGTCTCTTTATCAGTGCGAACAGAGATGCATTGGAGACAGAGATGCACTCTTATTTGCTGCCTCATCTGTGCCTCTGTTGCAGTGTGGCAACTATGGACTGCTGCCAGGGTAAAGAATTGCTGTGGTGCAGCTCTGCCCTGGGCAGGCTTCCTCTGTCCCTCATCTACCACTTTTGCCCCATCCTTGGCTTGTACTAAAATGCCCCATCCCCTGGACCCAGAGCGCCTACAGAGCTGGTACAGAGTTGATGGAGATGGCTCTGCATCAAGCAAAGAGAGTTCTTTTGCCTCTCCTTGTGGGAGGTTTACATCTGCTTTACAGACCCTTTGCACCAGCCTAGCTTGAATGATATACAGAGCCCATGTTTTCCATTCAGACACTGAAGTAGACTATATAGTTTCCTGGACTCAAGTCATTATAATGAAAGTGAGTAGCGGGGTTGATTAGCGTGATGGTGTTTTGTGTTTGTGACCAGCAAAGCTGAAGGCAAAACTTTGATTCTTATTCCCACTATACAGTGCAAAATTCCTTCTGACATTTTTTCTAAGGGTTTTGAGGAAATGGATTTGCTCTAAAGGTCTCGCAACAGCGAATGAAAAATAGACGCTGCCTGCCATCATGAAAAGAGTGTGGAAAGTTTGTCTCTAAATACAGATGATTTTGATCCTCATGGACAGAGACTCAAGAGGAAAAAAAAGCTGAAATGTCTTGGAGGAAATCCAAATGGCAGTCTGGTATTGAGGGGAATGACAAATATGCACACCAAGAACAAAATATTCAGACATAGTTATAAAAACCAGAAAGCTTTATGTGTACATGTAAATCAGGAACATCCAAACGGCAGAAGAGTCTTATAATATTGCATGGAGACTTTACTACCCTTTTTTTTTCATAGGGCCTATTTCTACTTTTCTCTCTCTTTGTTCTTTTACCCATATGATTTTTTGTTGTTGTTTGCCCAATTTTTATTGTGATTACATTTTAAGTGCTAGGGTTTGAATAGCAATTTGAATGTCATTAATGGTTATTGCCAGCTTTTAGCCTCTGAGACCAGCATGTACACACTGTCTGGGATAAAGTTCATTATCCACTGTGGACCTGATCCTGCACTACTGAAGTGAAGGGAGCATTACTATTCCCCTCAACAGCAGTAGGATCAAGCTCTATATGAACATGAAAGATGTTCACTTCCCAGAGTGACAAGTCATTGATTTTTCTGTATTTCAGACTGTCTCTCTTGTAAAGGATGCATATAAAATGTTTATCAGTGAAGTATAAAATGTTACAAATACTTAAATCAAGTTTTAGTTGTGGACTACAGGGATCAGGTATATTTATGATGTGATCAAATCACATTTTAATCAGAAGTCCAAATCAAGTCCACGCTGAAAATTATTACCATCTGGCAGACGTTGGATGTCCTACATTAAATGAATTAGTGGGTCTCAGCCCCATTCCTAGTAGACAAGTGTCCATAACCCAAAAGCAACCATTAAAATTCACACCCTTATTGGGGAGTCTGAGTAGAGGCTAAGGACTGAATGGGCTAAGGAGACTTGGACACTATGGCACCGTGAGGTGGTTCTAAAAGGCTCAGCACCATTAAGATATAGGTGTATACTAGGGGAAGCCTATACTGCTGTTGCACTATTTCTGCCCCTACCTATATCTATATCTATATCTATATCTATATCTATATCTTAGCCATTTCACAAATAACTTGGTAAAAGATTTATCTAGCTTATCAAACAAACCTGTAAGGTCTGCACATAAGGATGCTTTTTAATGTCAACAGCAGATTTTCCATTGATTTCAGTCAGTCCAGGATTCGTCTCCTAATAGCACCTAGCTTTTATACCATCAGTAGATCTCAAAGTGCTTTATGAAGGAGGAAAGTATCATTGTCCTCATTTCACACATGGGAGAATGGTGACACAGAGAGGTTGAAGTGACTTGCCCAGGGACTTGCCCAAGATAGCAGCAGAGCTGGAAATAGGACTTCCTAGATCTTCTTAGATTCCAATCCAGTGTTTTATCCATTAGGTCTCACTGCCTCCCTTACTACTGTAACTGTAGAGAGGAAGCAGAGACCATTCTAGCATATTGCATTTCCAGGACAGTAATGCACATCCATACATGAAAAATAAGAAATAAATGTACTGGTTCTATCCTGTTGTAGGTGATGCCAGTTTTTGTTTTTTTTTTCTATTGTATTTCAGTGATGACTCACATAGCAGGTACCAGTGCAGTAAAGAGAGCGGCTATAAAAGCCTGGAGACACCAAGGGAGCTTTGGGAGCAAGAATCAGAGAGCTTAAGGGTGAGCAGAAACCCGGAACAGCCAGACTCATTGCTCATCATTCCTTACCATCTGTAATTTCCTAGTCATGAATTCAAAATTAGGCCTTAAGGAGAGATTGCATGGCTGCAGCACAAAATGATTTTGTAGGGTTAGAGGCATAGAAGATGCAAAGTTAAAAATGCTCATTCAAAGGCACACACTCAGTTGATATAACTGCTCTAACTTTCTAGAGACCGGGACTAATTTTCCTAGCAGGTCTGAGCGAACTCAACCCCAGTGATACCAGACATGGGGTTACTTCATTTACAAGCTGTTTGTTATGATGTCACAATGCAAATGTATCACTTTATGCCACCAGATTAGATCCGATGAAATCCAGGAGTGCACCCGCAGACTTCAGGCAAGAGAGGGATGTGCATAGGGAAATTGTGATGCTTCTTAGGGGCACCAAGGGTTGGGAGGCACCTCACTACTACCTGCCCTTAGTGTGAGGAAGCCTTGTCTTCATCTGCTGTGTGTCAGCTCCCCAACTACTCCACTGGTCACATGCAACACAAACACTCCCCTATTATTCTATACAGGCTCTGCTGACCCTCTGCAGGTTAGAGATTGGCATGCTCCAATTCCTGAGACCTCCAAGTGCCCCCAGAGAATGGCCAGCCCTTGTTCCACAGAATAATTGCAGTATTGGCAAATTCACTGCTCCTAAGGCAACAGAACACCCCCATTTACCATTTACACCTCAGGTCACATTAACACATAGCACTTAGATACATTTATAAGAAAAACAGGTACAAGTTTATTTAACAAAGTCTAGATATTCAAGTGATAGCCAGCAGAAATATTGAAAACAAATGGTTATATATTAAAAAAACCCATAACACACATTCTAGAATCTAGACTTATTTAACTAGCTAGTGTCATATCTTACAGAGAAAAAGTTCACCCAGAATCCTTCCAGCGTATTACAGCAAGGCTTGGCTGTGATCTTCTGTTAACGAGATAGGTCATGCCATCAGCTGAAAAAGAGTGGAAAAGATCCCAGGTGTCTCTCTATACCCCTTTCTATATCCAATCCAATCCCCAATCCATTGTCTTTACCTGTAAACAGGATGGCCCCCTGTTGATTGTTCTTTTCCTGTGTACCTTTTTCTTGTCATTTTCACAATCTCTTGATTAGTATTTGGCTCAGACTGTAGATAAGCCTCTATTGGGGACAATAATCAGAACACACATGACTGGGGCCCTACCAAATTCATGGTCCATTCTGGTCAATTTCAGGGCCAGAGGGTTTAAAAATTGGTCATTTTCATGATTTCAGATGTTTACATCTGAAATTTCATGGTGTTGTAACATGAGGGTCCTGACCCAAAATGGGATCATCGGTGGGCGGGGAGGAAGGGGGGTTGCAAAGTTGTTATGATGTCACAATGCAAATGTTGGACTGAAGGGGAGTCCCAAGATTAGCACCCTCCTGCAGTTAGAGGAGGTTCCTGGAGGCGGATAGGATCCCGCCCCTTCCCCCGCTGCTGGGAGCACCCCAGCTGGGGGCTCCTAGCTGCTAGTTCATGCCAGGGACAGATTAAGGCAGGGGCCTCCAGCCAATTTGGGCCCCTCCAGGAAAAACGGGTGCCCAAGCCCTAAAAGAAGCCCCAGGGCAGAAGCCACTAGCGGGTCACACCGAGCCCCGGTAGGATCCACGGGGGGGAAGAAGCGCTGACCCTGGGTGCCCTGAACCCCGGCTGCAGCCACGGGGCTGAAGCCCCTAGCCCGGGCTGCCCCCGGGTGGAGGCAGGGGGTGGTGGGTGGAAGCCCCGAGCCCAGGCTGGAGCGGGAGGGCAAGAAGGGGAGGGAAGCCCTGAGCCTGACTACCCCAAGCTCGGCTGGAGCTGTGGGGGGCAGAAGCCCTGGGCCCAGGCTGCTCCAGCTGCAACTACCGGGCGCAAAAGCTCCTAGCCCGACAAGAGCCGCTGTGGGGGAAGCCCCAAGCTTAGCACCTGGAGCCGCAGGGGCAGGAGCCCAGGCTGCCCCGGCTGGAGGTGGCGGAACCCCCGAGCCAGTGCTGCCCCGACTGGAGCAGCAGAGGAAGCCCCTGGCCCGGGCTACCCCGAGTCCTGGCTGCAGCCTCGGAGCTGGAGCCACTGCAGGAGCCGTGGGGGAAGGGGCAGAAACCCAGGCTGCTCCAGCTGCAAACACTGGGAGCAAAAGCTCCTAGCCCCACTGTCGGAGGAAGCCCCGAGCTTGGTTGCTGGTGCTGCGGCGCGGGAGGGAAGCCCAGAGCCCAGATCCTGGGCTGCTGCAGTGGAAGTGGGGGTGTGCCACCCTAATTTCTGCACTGCCTCTGGAGGTGGGTCTGATCTCCCCACCAAGAGTGGTGCTGCAGGGGAAGGACAACTCCTGTCCCTCCCCAGCGTGGCCTGAATAGCAGCTTGGAGCTCTGGGCTCCCAGCAGCAGGGGAGATCAGATTTCAAGGGGGAGGACTGATTTCACAGTCTGTGACACGTTTTTCACAGAGGTGAAATTGGTAGGGCCTACACATGACCAACCAAAGAGAGAGAAGTGTCTCTTCCTTCCTCCTTCCTTGTGTATCATCTCTTGGTGACCTGTCTTAACTCATATACCTTAACACCACCATTTTCAGCACAGATACATAATTCCTTAAACATTATTTGTACATACATTTTGCAAATGAGCTCTTGGCAGAGACCTCACTTGCCACCTTTGGTAAACTTAATATGCATACATCTAAACCAAGGGATCCCTGTAAAACTCTAAGAACCCTCTGTGCCCTCTGCCAGTTGGCACCAAGATGTTCCTGGGTCATAGAAGCTATCAGTCCTGGTGAGCTTATCTTTGTCATCAGAGGGAATTGAACACAGGACCTACAGAGCTAAAAGCCTTTACAGCTTGAGGTAAAATAAGGATCTTATTCAAGGCCCACTACAGTTCATGGACTCATTTTCATGTCAGTGGTTTCTGAACTAGCCTCCTAGGTAGCAACTGTAACAGACTCATATCTATCCTCTCTGGGTCAAGCACAGAGAGGGATGCTCAGCACACACTGAACAAAGGTTATGTTTGCACAGTGGAATCCCCTGTCTTTGGAGCTCATGTGGCAGGAGACGCACTAGTTGCATGGATAGGTGAGCAGCCACTGGGAAAAAAATACACTTGTTTGGGATTCTATGCTTTGTACATGAGGAGGGGGAGAGACTGCTGAGTGCAGGATCACAATGCTAATCTTTGGACTCAATCCTCCAAAGTGATGAGCAACTTTTGGTGGTGGTGAGCACTGTCAATGTTCCCTTTGAGATTAAATTATTATTAACCCATCTCAGAAGGGTTCATGCAGTACCCAGACCTTTTGTGATCATGAATAGAACCAGTATCCCTACTTCTGCTCTAGTTCCTAATATGTTTATCAATTTCTTAAAAGGCCTACTTCCCCTTGTAAAGACCACATCCCATGCTCCCTGATGAATCACTTCATGTATCCTTGTAAATGTCCCTCTGTCACTAACTTCCAGGTGTAGGTGTTCACTTGAGTCAATGTATCTAACAATATTAATTGAAACAAATCTACAAACATGGAGCAGCTGCAGGTTTTTGAAAAATGCTTTATGGGCACAGACTCATCATCGCCCCCCTTGCAGTCAAACTTTCACCTGTGTGCGCACCCCCCCCAATACAACTCTGCAGCCATTCTCTGCAGCATTTATTCTACTTTAAACCGTCTGTCAAAACAGCCATTTAATTAACTTAAGCTGTCTGGCTTTGTGAAACCGTTTTACTGTTCTCTGTTGTCTTTGCAACAAAATTAATAGTTTGACTAACTTCTAAGGGAAAGAAGTTTTTGCACATCTGAAAGTCAAATTAAAGCCACCTTTGCCAAACAGGATAAAAAAGAATTCTTCAAGTCTGAAACTTTGAAAGCAGCACTTCATTTATTATAATCTTTTTTTAGTGCCAAGGTACAAATTATGTAAAGGAGTAAAACTGCAGCTTTGGGGAAGCCAGGATTATAACGTGTAGCACATACAACCCCTGCAGTTGGTAGGACAGTTGAAAGATAATGAGCTGATCAGAAAGCATGAACTGCCTACTGCACAGCCTAGTTACTAACCAAGGCTCTGAAAGCTCATAGAATCATATAAATGTAAGACTGCAAGGGACCTTGAGAAATCATCTAGTCCATCCACCAGTGTGGAGGCAAAACCAAATACACCTAGAACAGGGGTGGCCAACCTGAGCCTGAGAACGAGCCAGAATTTACCGATGTATGTTGCCGAAGAACCACAGTAAGACGTCAGCAGCCCCCCACTCCCAGTGCCTCCCACCCACTGGCAGCCCTACCAATTAGCACCTCCCCCTCCCTCCCCGAACCTCCCTATCAGCTGTTTCGAGGCATTCAGGAGGCTCTGGGGTGGGGGTGTTGGGTAGAGCAAGAGCACAGCAAACTCAGGGGAGGGAAGGGAAAGGGGTGGAGTCGGGGCAGGGCCTGTGGCAGAGCCAGGGTTTGAGCAGTGAGCACCCCTGGCACATTGGAAAGTTGGCGCCTGTAGCTCCAGCCCCAGAGTCAGTGCCTATACAAGGAGCCACATATTAACTTCTGAAGAGCCGCATGTGGCTCCAGAGCCACAGGTTGGCCACCCCTGACCTAGACCATCCCTGACAGGTGTTTGTCTAACTTGTTCTTAAAAACCTCCAGTGATGGAGATTCCACAACCTCCCTTCGTAACATATTCCAGGACTTAACTATCCTAATAGTTAAAAAAAATTCTTAACATCTAACCTCAATCCCCCTTTCTGCAGATTAAACTGATTATTTCTTGTCCTACCTTCAATACACATGGAGAACAAATGATCATAATCCCCTTTATAACAGCTGTTAAAATATTTGAAGACTGTTATCAGGTCCCCCTGTCAGTCTTTTTTCCTCAAGACTAAATATGCCTAGTTTTTATAACTTTTCCTCACAGATCATTTTCCTAAATTTTTTGTTGCCCTCCTCTGGACTCTTTCCAATTCGTCTACATCTTTTAAAAAGCGAGACATCCCAAACTGGACACAATACTCCAGCTGAGGCCTTACCAGTGCTGAGTAGAGCAGAACAATAACCTCCCATGTCTTACACATGACATTCCTGTTAATATACCCAAGAATGATATTAGCTGTGTTTGCAATTGAATCACATTGTTGGGTCATATTCAATTTGTGAGCCACTAAAAGTTTTCTGCAGAACTACTTCATAGCCATTTATTCCCCATTTTCTGGTTTTGGATTTGATTTTTCTTTCCCAGGTGTAGTACTTGCACCTTCTTAATTGCATTTCATTTTGCTGATTTCAGACCAGTTATCCAATATATCAAGATCATTTTGAATTCTATTTGTCCTCCAAAGTTCTTGTAACCTCTCCCAGCTTGGTGTCATCCATAATTTTTATAAACATACTCTCCAATCCATTATCCAAGTCATTAATGAAAATATTGAATAGTACCAGACATAGGACAGACATCTGAACACCTTACTAGATACATCCTCCCAGTTTAACAGTGAATCACCAACTACTCTTTGAATACAGTCAGTCTTACAAATTATGCAATCATTTTATAATAATGTCCTCTAGACCACAAGATGTAGAGTTTTGGCACCTCATTCTGATCCCAATTACACCAGGGTAAATCAGAGGTCCAAATCTGGATGCCCTCAAGGTAACTTTGCATTCATCTTTTGGCTCAAAATTCCCTATAGCCAACTTACCTTGTGATGGAGAATTCTTTGATGGAATAAGACCACCACAGTGACCTCTCTGCCAACCCTACAGCCTCCATCATAAAGGGGATGTCTGGGGAAAAGAGTTTAAGGTCAGGTTGTGGTTACATTTTGGCAATTCTTGAGGAACATGTGCAAAGCACTTTGGAAGCTAAATTAATTTTGGTAGCAGAAAAAATTGTAGGATTCCAAAAGTTTACTGACTTTATTTTGGTCTGCCTAAAACCTGCTCTATGCCAATGAGTTTCTGAACTAGAGTCAGATGGGGGAAGGAAGTTTTCAGTGATTATTATGATGCTAAATATTGATGTTATTATTTAATAGTTTTATTAAAATAGTGCCTGAGGACTCAGGTCAAGATCTGGGCTCCATTGTGCCAGGCTCTATAAAAATATAAAACATTATATGGTCCTGCTCTGAGAAGCTTTCATCTAAAAAGACAATTGTGTGAAATGTGAGGGAGAGAGATTTTATTGATTTATTGTTGTTTTGTAGTAACATACAAGTATTTACTATCCCCAACTGCCCCTCAGGAAGGTCATTAAACATTGACTAATTTGTTTAAGTGTAATACTTCCCTTCTTGCATAATGGTCCATGGGATCTTTAGTGGTCATAGGTGGTCAGAAACTTGATTTTGTGTTTCATCTGAATGATGGCACCTCCAATAGCAGAGAGGTGGGGCACTGGTTTAGTCCTTCCTCAGGAGAATGGTACCACCTATTGAATCACCCACACCTCATTATTTTCAGCATTACCCTGAGTTTTCCTTGAAGAGATCTTTTCTTTACTAGGTTTCATCTTGCTTAATTTATGAGAATTGATGTGATCCTAGCCTGAGATGGAGTTGCAGACTGTCATTTGATTTCCCCTGTAGAGATATGAGCTTCAGAATGGTGTATCCCCTCTCCTGTTGTCCCAAGCAGACATCAGTATGGGCCTTAACCTTACCTCACAGTCAACAAAGAAATCCTACAAAAGATGACATGATGACTCAAGATCTTGTTCTGACTGTTTTCTTACATTTGGTGCTGTTAACATTTTAATTTTCCACTAACTTGTGGTGTGATTTTTCATGCATTTTCATCATCAAAAGTTGAAGGGATGTACTCAAAAATCCCACAGATTTAAAAGGGGTTAATTGGACACAAGGGCTTCTTCTCCATGTCACCCACTTGGCTACAAATCCAGAGATCTCTCTCTCTCCTTCTCTCTCACACACACATATGTGTGCATACACACAGAGTCTTCCCACTCAAAATACCAAATCATTATATAACACACAAAGCACTCTGACAGATATGATATTACACGAGGCTATTATTATTGCCACGCAGAAGTTTTGACAACAAAATGTATTTTAAAAATCTGTGGCGTACTTAATTTGTTTCTCTAATAGTGCTTTTTAAAACACTGCAAAAGAGAAAAAGAGAGGGAGAGAGAACATGTTTATCTTATAATAAACTTTTTGATTCTAAGAGCATATGACATATAGTTCTGTAATTTAGCAAGTGTAACCCAGAAAAAAAAAACACCTCTGTGTGTGTGAGTGTATGAGTTTGTGTGTGTGTGTGAGAGAGAGAGAGAGAGAGAGAGAGAGAGTGCTTATGAATTGGTTGGTTGATCTGCAAATTCTTTTCTCTGACTGTCTATCACATTTCATCAATCTCATTTTCACTTTATAGCTTCACGGGAAAAGAATGATCAGTGCTTGAAAAGCACTTGGCACAATGCTGTATTGATGCTAGTAACTGCTGGTAGATGAAAGGTTTGCCTGAGCATTGAGTCCATAAGAAGGTTTTGTGACTGAACATCCTGAGTTGCTCCACTTTAAAATTACTGATGACAAAGGGCTAGATGCTGACACCCCTGCCTTATATGATGCCTCATTCCACAAACAGTCCCATTGACTTCAATGGAGTTTTGATGGGGACATTTGTGGAGTCAGGAGTATCTACTAAAATCAAGCTAAGTCCTTCAACATAGCTGAAGACCGCAGGAAAATAGCTATATTACACTGTGATATTTAGGGGATTGGTGTGACTTTGCACAATGTCAGTATGGCCACAGGAATCCCAAATTTAAAGGAGAAATAACTCTTCCACTCTCTCTGGTTGTATTAAGAGTACTTATTTTATTTGGCCTCTAAACAATGTTACATATGACACTTCTGGGGGTGCTGAATCCTATACACATGAGTTAGAGTGACCAGACATTCTGTATCTAAAGGGACAGTTCTGTATTTAAGCCCTCCTGCAGGTACCCCGACTTTTTCTTTAAAATGGGCAAATTGTCCCATATTTTTTGTCTCCCAACCATTAGTACTGGTGGGTCCTGCTGCTGGACAGATCCCTGCTCACCAGCCACTCACCCACCAGCAGCGGGTCCAGTGGCTGACAATGGGGCTGGGTGTGCAAGGCTGGCGGTGGGGCGAAGATGCAGCACGCAGGGCTGGCTGCTCCCCCTACTGGCCTGCCAGCGCAGCCCCTGCTGTGTTCTGGCTCTTGACCAGCAGGCCCCCTACCCCCACCCCGGTCCTGTTTCCGGGAGGTGCTGGCTATGTACTGTGAGCTGTGGTGGCTGGTGAGTGTGGGCAGGAGCCAGGGGGTGGCCGGTTATGTCACCTCTGCTACCCACCCATCGTCCCTTTACGTGCTCCCCCTGTCACTGTCCTCTCCCTGCTTTGCCCCTTTGCCCTGCTGTTCCTCCATACACCCACCTCCCCCCGCTTCCCCGATGGGGCATGTCTGGCTCCCAGTGCTGTGCAGAGAACCAGCCCCTGGTCAGAGTGCTCAGCTCACCAACAGCCTGGCCGGCACGGCAGGCTCCTTCCTTCCCCCACTGCCTCTGGCCGGGCCAGCGCCCCAGGAAAGCCCAAGACACTCTGGCCCGGGGTGCTGGCCAGGAGGAGCCAAGCCCTGCATTTGCCAAAGCCCTGCACAGTGCTGGCACAGGGAAGCCTCCCCGCCCCTCAGCTAAGCTCTGGAGTGGCCATGTGGGGGAAGTGATTTCCATCCTGTTCGTGCCCCAACCTTGCAGGCTCCACAGCAGCCCCCCAGTCAGGGGCTTAGCACCCTCTTCGCCTGTCCCCTCCCTCCCCCCCACTGCCCTGGGTCCTGCCTCCGGAAGCGTGGGGTTGCTCCATCCCCTGGGCACTCTCCCCTGCTGAGCCATCTCTCTGGCTGGGTTGGCTGAAGCCCCTGCAGTCAGGTTCCCTGGGCCCTGGTGCACAATTCATCCTCAGGGCTTAACCCCTTCCTGCCCGTGTTGTAGCTGGAGGCGGCTGAGTTATGTAGGTGGCCAGCAGCAGCCTGGAGGTGTTAGCTGCCTTTCAACACTGTGTTGGTAGGAAGGGACAAGCTGCTTCCATTCACATGGGGGTGAGGGGAGAGAGAGCAGGGAGAGAAGAGCTCTGCAAAGACATGGGCCAGATCATTCCTTCCCCCTCCCCCGCAGCTGGAAGCAGCTCACGTCCCTTCCTTCCCACACAGTGCCGAAAGGCTGCTGCTCGCCACGTTTTGGTGTGAAACCTGGCAGAAATCGTGTGTGTGTGTGTGTGTGTGTGTGTGTGTGACCCCACATGCCCTCCTCCCACATGTTGCCTCAGGAAAATGTGGCGCCAGATACCAGGAGAGAGGCGGGTCCATCCTGGGAGCCCAACCAGGCATGGAGGGCAGAGAGCGCTGAGCAGGGGGGGTTGGGTCAGTTGGTCACCCCCATGTGTGAGAGAGATCTATGTGTGTGTGTCACCTCTCCCCATGTGTGTGTATGGGGGGGGGGAGTAAGGATGTGTGTGTCACCCCTCCCCTTGTGAACCCTAAAACCTTAAAGATAAGATGGTAAATAAAAAGAATCCAACTATGCAGTATTTCTTTTTAAGAGGGGCTCAGTCAACTTGTTGTTAATTTGAACATTTGTACTGCATCATTCTGATTGCTTGCTGTTGGTCTCGCTTGAATACGAGTAATTTTACCAGGTGTCCCATATTCAGCATAGGGGAATATGGTCACCCTAACATGAGATAGCAGCTGAACCCTCTTTGTTTTCACACATTCATTTTCCCACCTCCAGTTGACCAGCTGAAGTGAATACAAACTCCCTCCACCAAGAGTGAGGATAAAATGCAAGTCACACACAACTCCTGCCCAGGCAATGGATGCAAGTCTAAAAGGCGCTCAGAAGGGCAGGGCTACAACTGTAACACACTAGGAACACTGTAATCTTACTATGAAGGCTTGCTTTCATTAAGGAAATTTGCATCAATGTAACTACATCAGTGCAAACTTCTACTGGTGATGTGCTACTAAGGCTTGGCTATGCTAGCAGATTAAGCTGCTCTGAATGTAAACCCTGCTTTCTGCCAATACGTTATGTCCGAATTAGGGACTTGAACCACTGTAACCACATCAACATAGCTATATTGATGCAAATTTCTTTAATTACGTAAGGCCTAAAAGTTTAACACATTTAGTCCAGGGGTAAAAATGACTGGTGTTCTATCCATAAAATAATTTAAAGTATTTTGGAAAGGGAGATAAAAACATGGCACCTATAAATTATATAGACTTTGGGCTTGAGTGAGTCATCTGAAACCTTCTGGAGGAAACAAAAAAATATATAGGGGAAGCCATTCTCATTTTATTACATATAATTTGTAATTTATGTTAGTAGGAGTTAGTACGTGCATCAGTGGAGATATATAGACCATAATAGTAATAAATAGCACTTATATAGCTTCTCACAGCCAATGCTCTCCAAGCGCTTTACAAATATTTACTAGCTAAAACTCGCAATCCCAATGGGATGCCAGTGCAGTATTGCCTACCCATTTTACAGGAAATGGAGGTGAAAAGAAGTTAGTGACTTGTTCAAGATAACAGTGGGCAAATGAGAAGTCTGGTTTCCTAGGTCCAGATCCTTAAATGTACTTAGATGTTGCTCTGCTCAGCATTGCAATGCCTAGCTCCCAGGTGACCTGCCACCTAGTCATATCCTCAGCCCCCAAGCTAGGTACCCAAGCTCCCCATTCATAGCATGGGGTGACTTAGGCACCTAAGAAAGGGATCCTCACAAGCCAGCAGGCTGAGCAGGGACCTATGGTACCACATAAGCTAGCCAGGAGTGTAATGCAGAGGAGAGGAATGGGGTTTTGTTGCCAAAATGACTAACCTAGTACACCTGACTGACAGGCCAAAGTTGGGAGCCTCCCTCTTTGGGGATCCTCAGCCACAAAATTCCTGCTGGAGTTAAGCACATGAGTCCAGTCAGCTCCTTAAGGAGTCCATGCCTTGGCATCTTAACCCATTATTCTCTCTGTGTGTGTGTGTCTCCTGCTCACACTTGATACCTCTATCGTGCTCTCTTTGAATGTCTTTTGTGTGGATACCATTCTGCCCCCTACTACCAGGTGGCCTGCCTCCAGAACCTCCTGCTGTAACCCGGTGTAACTGGTATCAGGTCTTAGACATGCTCAAAGAATGCAGACAGGCCATTTGTCCAAGTTTAAGCAGACCATCTTGCTTTTCAGAAGGTTTGTCCCCCATCCAGTACTGAGACCAAACGGGATGTGGTTTTGTCTGGTATTGAACGGGAGATGCCATTTTGTATTGTGCACTGCCTCACCCCCACTGGCGTGACCTCACACAGTGCATGCAAGGTCATGTTGGCTGGGAGGGCTCACGGCATTTCAAGAAGTATTGAAAGATCTGGTATTCTGGGGATGCATGAGTGGCCTCCCTGATTGGGTCCCCAGGTGAGATAGGTATTCTCCTCCTTAGTTTGAGAATCCTGCTTCGGGGCCTCTGGATATTCAGCTTGAGCAAGGGCTCTAAGCTGCTCATTAGCAATGGGGCATTGTCTGGGCTTAGGTAGCTTTGAGAATGCTGACCAGCAGGATGTGCCTATCGGTTTAGGTGGCAGCAGAGTGGTGGTTTTGAAAATGTCACTGGAGCATAAATATTGGACTTGGTGCCTAAAGAGGCAGATAGGTTCCTAACTACCTTTGAGGTTGTTGGCCTCAGTCCCCTGCTGGCAATAAGGCATGCCACAATATGTTTTGAAGAACAAGGAATGTTTCTGCAATCTCAGTATTGTATCTGTTCCTTACACAAGCTGCAGAATGGGGAGATGATTCCTGCCATCTTCCTCCCACGCGGCACACCCATGCAAGGAATAGATACAAGCTGGCTCCAAGTAAATACAGTGTTTGGAGTAATAGACATAGAAGGTCCGACCACACACTCAAAAAATAACAATTGTTGTATTAAGAAGCTTAGTTCAACTACAAAAAGAAATGTCCTCGCTTATTCCAGAACTGCACCCACCCAACATTGCCAGTAGGAAAGCCTCATCTAAGTAGAGATATACATGATGGAGGCATTACATCATCTAAAAACTTCTCATAGGTTGAACATACACTGTAGGCATGACACTGCTTCCTCAACAACATGTGAGTGCTGCTCTGTATCTTTTGGGTAGGTGGAGTGGCCGCTCAGTATTTTTTGTGTGGTATAGATGCCACAGTAAAGAAACTTAAGGATGCTCTAATAACCGTCTCAGATCTTTCCTGTGTAACTGACAGAACAAATATTATCTCTGACTATTTGTGTGGTAATGACACCAAAGGCAGAGCATTGTCTACTGAATAATCAATACCTTGTCCTGAAATATGCTGAGTTTTCCTTGAGGGTCTTTGATTCAGAGGTCTCCCCTGCTTAATTGGGGAGATCTGACAATGACAGTCTAAGGTGGCATGGCTAGAAGCCAAAATTAGTTCGTTTTGGGGGGAGAGGTTAAGATTATATATTTTGGGGACTGAATTCTTGAGTGATTTTATTTTTCAAATACTATCTGGTTAAACTATAGACTCCCAATGGTTTTACAGAGCCCACTTTCAGTTACCTGTGAGGTGTTGTCTAGGCTTGTTTACAGAGTTCAGTACACGGTGAAGCTTGTATTAAGTACCACCCGAGGGACCAGAAAGATGTGTTGCTCTGTTGAGATGGTCTTTAGGTAAAGGTCAGATAAAACTGTAATGGAAACCTTGGGGATGCTTTAAAGTGGTTGCTTGAGACAGGGAGCTGCTTATCATGCCTGGGGTTTGTAGTTCAAGTTTCACTGTATTTCGTAAAAGTCAGAGTTTAGGTGAGGTACATCTTCAGGAAAGGGGGTCTGTAAAATTTGTCAGCATTGTCATTATATGTGCACATAGGCATTGATCCTGTAAGTCAGCAGTTCTCAAACTGTGGGTCAGGACCCCAAAGTGGGTCACGACCCCCTTTTAATGGGGTCAGCAGGGCTGGCTTAGACTTGCCAGGGCCAAAGCCGAAGCCTGAGGAATTCAGCCCTGTGTAGTGGGGCTCAAGTTACAGGCTCCCTGACTGGGGCTGAAGCCCTTGGGCTTCGGCTTCACCTCCAAAGCCCCCAGGGCTGTGGGGCTCAGCTTTGGCTCACCCACCCAAGGAAGTGGGAAACAGGCGGACTTAGGCTTTGGTCCCCCCTCCTGGGGTCGTGCAGTAATTTTTGTTGTCAGAAGGGGGTTATGGTGCAATGAAGTTTGAGAAGTCCTTGTGAGTCCTTGTGTCATAACTATAAAGGGAAGGGTAACAGCTGTCCTGTGTACAGTACTATAAAATCCCTCCTGGCCAGAGACTCCAAAATCCTTTTCCCTGTAAAGGGTTAAGAAGCTCAGGTAACCTGGCTGGCATCTGACCTAAAGGACCAATAAGGGGACAAGATACTTTCAAATCTTGGGGGGGGGGAAGGCTGTTGTTTGTGTTCTTTGTTTGGGAGTGTGTTCGTTCTCGGGACTGAGAGGGACCAGACATCAATCCAGGTTCTCCACATCTTTCTAAACAAGTCTCTCCTATTTCAAACTTGTAAGTAAATAGCCAGGCAAGCCGTGTTAGTTTTCCTTTGTTTTCTCAACCTGTAAATGTACCTTTTACTTGAGTGTTTATCTTTGTTTGCTGTACTTTGAACCTAAGACTAGAGGGGAGTTCTCTGAGCTCTTTAAGTTTGATTACCCTGTAAGGTTAATTTCCATACTGATTTTACAGAGATGATTTTTACTTTTTTTCTTTAATTAAAAGCCTTCTTTTTAAGAACCTGATTGATTTTTCCTTGTTTTAAGATCCAAGGGGTTTCGATCTTGATTCACCAGGAGTTGGTGGGAGGAAGGAGGGGGGATGGTTAATTTCTCCTTGTTTTAGATCCCAGGGGGGTTGGAACTGTATTCACCAGGAGTTGGTGGGAGGAAGGAGGGGGAATGGTTAATTTCTCCTTGTTTTAAGATCCAAGGGGTTTGGATCTGTATTCACCAGGGAATTGGTGAAGGTTTTTCAAGGCTTCCCAGGAAGGGAATCCATTGAAATGGTGGCAGCGGAACCAGAGCTAAGCTGGTAGTTAAGCTTAGAAGTTTTCATGCAGGCCCCTACATTTGTACCCTAAAGTTCAAAGTGGAGATCCAGCCTTGACAAGCCCTCATCAATTTTCCACCCAGTCCTACATCAGAGTAACTCATCATTAATGTATTTTGTCCTAACAACAGCCCACTGAGTCAGGGAAATATAACCCCCATTTTACAGATGAGGCACAGAGTAGACTAAGTGATTTTCCCAAGATCTCACAAGATGTCTGTTGCTTAGGTGGAAATTACACGCAGGTGTTTTGAATCTAAGTCCAGTGCCCTAACCACTAGACTGCCCTTCCTCCTTTACATGAGGATTTTCTAACAGGAAAAAAAATCTAGACAGTGGAGCATTTGCCCATATTCTTTGCAGAACACAGGGACTAAATATTCAGCCAATTTGGCAGTTCTGTAGCTTGGCCTCTGTTTTCGTTCTTTCTCATTTATGTTCCTTTGCTCCATATTGCTCATTGTGCATTTGTAACAGCATCAGATATAAAACCCTTAAGAGTCTCATTTGAAGGAAGCAGTTTGACATGCTAAATTAAATGAAGCGCTATAGACAGCCATTCTGGGCAATAGAGATAAATAAGTGAAACAACAAAACAACCCACCCAAAAACAAACAAAAACCCTAAAGCCGAGTGTATAGGATTTGAAATCTTATTTCTCCCTCTGTGTGTGTGCATTTAACAGACAATAAAGCAAATGTAAAGGAGTCACATGGAGAGCAGTGAGAAAATAAGCTGCAAATTTGAAAGTCAGAGGCTGAATATTGGAGTAGGTGGAATGCAATGATAAAGCAATGGGTGGTGACTGTGTCATCATTAGGGATTCTCATATTTCTTTCATTTCAATCCCAGTTATAAAGTCCAGGGAAATGGATCTTGGTAATTGCAAAGTTGATTGCTGAATTGGGTTGCGGAAAATGAATATTGTTATTACTGCTGTGTGCACTGTTACTCTCTCTCTTCTTGCTCACTCATTGACTCCACTGATGGGACGCAGAGAAAGCTTTCTCAGCTAGCATGTGATTTATATATTTATTTATTTATTTTAACTAGCACTGGCATTCCCATGGCCTCTAGGCACAGGGCAATTCTCTCCTTAAAGTGATACCATCTGCGGATGACAAAGCTGGAACTGCAAATCTGGCTCCCTGAACAAAACAAAACAAACTCCCTAACCACAAACTTATAGTGGGAAAGGACATGTCTTCAGAGGAAAGCGGTAAGACTATGTGGCTTGGGGAACTGGAAATTGGAGTGTGTAAGATATGGATAGTATCACTTTAAATAGCTTGTGAGCTCTTTAATGGTCCTCACTGTCTTCTGTGTTTCAGAAGCCACCAGAATCTTGCTAGCACACTGGTGTATTATATGTGCCTATGCCTTAAAAGCTATTAAAGTTATGAAAATAGTTATTTGGACCCCACGGTGCCAATGGAGTTTTTTTCATCTGATGTTTGTGTGAAGAGCAATAGACATAGTAACAATGCAATTCAGAATCTGTTACTGTAGGTCACTAGTTCAAACCCAACCCAGGTTGCTAGGAATGGAAAGTCATTTCCATTTGATGTCTCTGTTAGTTTTTGGTTGTTTCAATCTGCTTAACAGACAGGTAATCACACTGCAAACCACCACATGTTTGACACCTTTATTGGCAGGGTCAGAAGAAAGTCCAAATATTCAGGGTTGATTCTGCTACCATTATTTATGCTATGCAGTATATTACTTGGCAAGCAGTCTATGGGACTATATGTGCAGTAAGGTATACACTGGAAAAGTGGAAAGATGGAAGCTTGTCCTGCTGCTGTCCATGCTAGAATAATTGTGCTTCCAAAACAATGTATAGCCATTAACAGATTTTGTTTCATAGTCTTTGTAAAGTAGGTATCATCACCCTCATTTTACAGATCAGGAAACTGAAGCAGAAACTGTGGTACAAGTCACTGTAGCTCTATCACATAGCAAGGGTCAATATCCACTAACACCAGACCTTACTGTTACAGAGAAAGATTGAGGACACACAGAAAGTCTATAACAGAATCAGGACATGATCCCAGAGCTCCTGACTCTGGAACCTGCCTCTTCTCCACATAGAATGGAAAAATGTAAGACTTAATTCTCAAGGGCTGTCAATATGTCATCTTTATTTTGTTCAACAGCTTCATTAATGATCTGGATGGTGGGATAGATTGCACCGTCAGCAAGTTCGCAGATGAAACTAAGCTGCGGGGAGAGGTAGATTCGCTGGAGGGTAGGGATAGGGTCCAGAATGACCTACACAAGTTGGAGGATTGAGCCAAAATAAATCTGATGAGGCTCAACAAAGACAAGAATGGAAGAATCCCATGCACTGCAACAGGCTGGGTACTGACTGGCTAAGCAGCAGTTCTGCAGAAAAGGACCTGGGGATTACAGCGGATGAGAAGCTGGATATGAGTCAACAGTGTGCCCTTATTGCCAAGAAGGCTAACTGCATATTGGGCTGCATTGGTAGGAGCATTGCCAGTAGATCGAGGGAAGTGATTATTCCCCTCTATTGGGCACCTCTGAGGCCACATCTGGAGTATTGCGTCCAGTTTTGGGCCCCCCACTACAGAAAGGATGTGGACAAATTGGAGAGAGTCCAGCGGAGGGCAACAAAAATGAATTGGGGCCTGGGCACATGACTTATGAGGAGAGGCTGAGGGAACTGGGCTTATTTAGTCTGCTGAAGAGAAGAGTGAGGGAGGTTTTGAAAGCAGCCTTCAACTACCTAAAGGGGGTTCCAAAGAGGATGGAGCTCGGCTGCTCTCAGTGGTGGCAGATGACAGAACAAGAAGCAATGGTCTCAAGTTGTAGTGCGGATGGTCTAGGTTGGCTATTAGGAAAAACTTTTTCACTAGGAGGGTGGTGAAGCACTGGAATGGATTACCTAGGGAGGTGGTGAAATCTCCATCCTTAGAGGTTTTTAAGGCCCGGCTTGACAAAGCCCTTGCTGAGATTATTTAGTTGGGGTTGGTCCTGCTTTAAGCAGGGGATTGGACTAGATGACCTCCTGAGGTCTCTTCCAACCCTAATCTTCTATGATTCTATGATCTTTCAGCAACACTGATTAGCTTTTAAAAATGGGCAGAGTTTGGTGTGTGAGCACAGGATTAGATTAAAAAACAAATCAGAAAACCTATGAGAATTTGCTTTTCTGACATTTATGAACTGGAGTAATTTCTGAACCCAGCAGTATTTATGGAATCAGAAATAATATCTACTGAAAAACAAACAAACAAACAAACAAAACCAACACTCAACATTCTTCCCAACCATTAAAAAGAGCTTCCAAGCTGTCAGCTGTTGAACTAGACTGGATAGTTTTCAGCCTTGGGGGATGTTAGCTTTGACCTTTCCGACCCTTTGATTTAATAATTTTGCAGTGTAATTGAATTCTGATATTCAGGTACCTAGGGAGGGTAGACTGATTTGGGGCTGGTATTGCTTAGACTGAGCAGATGGTGAACACTGTGCCTGGGAAGAAGTGACTGATATTCTACGTTAGTTATGTTTGCACTGTGGGTTGCAATTAAATAAATGGAGTAAAAATGCATGCCCTATTTTTTTAAAGAAAGAGCACATTCTTCACCTGTTTGTGAGAGATAAGCTATAATGTATTTTTAATGTACACTTTTTATCTCTGCTCAGCAATAAAGTTGGTTTACAAATGATATCTCAGCCATAAGGTAAGCAAAGATAATAGGTCTGATTTGTAGGTAGCATATGGACCCGTGGATTCAATCTATTTCCTTTTTCCTTCTTTTGTTTGCCTAAAGATTCTGTTCTGTGTGTTTGGGGTTTATTCCAGAAATGAGTCTTAAAGACTCCTCTTCATATTATGCATTTTTCTTATTATTAACAAGGTGTAATTCAGACATCTGTTAAAAAGTCCCTTAATATAGTCTTAACAAGGACAAATCTAATACAGTTCTAGCCAATTATTGTGTTAATTTTACAACGTGGAATTTGAGCCACCTGTCTAAAATAGAAACATGTTATTAATGGAAATATCAAACAGTTTAAAACCAGCTCCTGAAATTCAGCCAATAACCTAGAGAGGAGCACATTTTTGTATATAAATAAATGTCAAGTGTCTCTTTTATATCATCCTTCTTGCATCACTTGCATGGAGAGAAATAGCTCTGTTTCTGTTCAGGTTTCTTTTTAAAGACAGGAGAATTAAATTAAACTGGCAAACATAAAGTCTGGTTTGTCTGAGCCTAAAATGCCAGGCCTTCCATAATTTTCTTCTTGAAATTCTGGCTCCACTGAAGTCCATAGCAAAACTTTTATTGACTTCAATTGGTCCAGAATTTGACCCCATGTTTCTACAATATCAAACTTTATTACAAGAATACAGAGTTTAGGTTACTTTTATCCCCTCTGTCTTCAATGCAAAATAAAACTGCTCACTTTCTTTACTTCTTGGGCTTGAAATTCTGCCAGCAATTTATACTGAGGGCACAAGCTATGATTTGTATTCCTTACCCACATATAAACCAAGAATTCCAAAGGCTGGGATTTATTTTCAGAGCATCAGATCTTGAATGCTGAAATACAAAATATCCCTTTCTCCCAGAACTCTATCAGAATCATCAGGCAGTCCTCCTTAATCACATGCAGGAGGGATGGGATCTGGTTTTTATGCCTTGCCCTATAGAAGAAGCATTTTTATGTTCCAGTGAGTGAAATAACCACCAGAGTTGGTCTCTAAAGGAAACATAATCCATGCTCACAGGCTTTGAAATTTCACTGATTCTGCTGTTGGAAAAGCAGTAACTAAACAACAGGTCTTCACCTTGCATGTCCACTGGTAATGAATGCTACGGTGAAGCCAGGTTATGCTGTCTCATTAGAGTTAACCCAAAAGGTTTTGAGGGAGATTGTCAAAGGCACAACGGGTAATTAGGCATCCAATTCTCATTTGTGCCCTTGAAAAACTCTATCTTAATTCACAATTATACTGACCCTAGTGCAGATTTTCTGTGGATTTTCTCAATGATGATGAAGAAGCTGTGTTGATGACTCAGCAGGTGGTGCATTCTGGGTCAGTTGTAGTTAAAATTCCATTATTTGTTAAGGGGCTCTGTGCTGTTGGAAGTCCTATCTTTAGTATGAGACATAAAACTGTAGTTCTGGTACTTATGGTAATTACTTATGGTAATTTAAGATTCCATGATGATTTTGTTGTTTGTGATTTTTTGCAAAAGTCTAGAGTTTCCTGGCATCTTTTTTCCTGGCAAAATTTCCATGTTATGAAATTCCATTTTGCTCAGCTAAATTCCCTTTGCAGCTCAGTTCAGCTTTCCTGAAGAGCCCAGCACTGATTTCATATTTACTGATGTTACAATGGTGTGACTAGACCTGGCTGAAAATTTTCTGATGGAGCAGTTTTTCACTGGAAAATGTCAGTTCAGCAAAATCAAAATGTTTTACAGGGATGTATTGATTTGATCAAAATTGTCACAGGAAATTATTGGAACATTTTGTTTTGAAAAGGATGGAAAGTTTCATTTTTGACTTTGTCATTTCAATGTTCTATTTTAGTCAAAACAAAACATTCCCACCATAATGAAACATTTCAATAAGGTCAGATGAAATTTTTCAGAATATTTTGTTTCATGAAAAATTCCAAGATACCTACGTTTTGTCCTGATTCAGGACCAAACAACATTTTGAAATCTCATAATTTCCTGCAGGATAAGATTTCCAATTTTTGACCAGCTCTAGATGTTACCCTATTGATTTCAGTAGAGTTATTCCTGATTTATAGTATGCCAGTGAAATCAGTATCAGATCCTGCTCTGGAAGAATGCTGGGATTTCAGTGTTGCCAAAATTTATGATTTTATCATGAATCTCATGACACTTGGTATTTTTCTTAAAGCCTTAGCTCTTGGGTTAAACAATTGTATGAGAATCTCAACTTTCATTTAAATGATTGCAGAGAAAAGCATGACACATGACCCAAGTGTACACAAATGTTCAAAAACCAAAGGCAAATAAAAAACACAACATATATATAGTTGGTTTAATTGTTATGGGAGGCTTGGTCCATGATCTTTTGAACACATGGACTGTTGTTTTATTGCAATCTGTTTGCCCAACCCCAGATCAGGACCTGGCTGTCTCCTCATCCTTCTCAGAGCTATGCAAAAGAGCAATTTTGATTTCCTGGGGCTTCCGTGGAATTTTTAAAAATGCTTTGTAATCATTTGCCTGTGAGATTTTTACTCTACGTTTCAGGTTTAAATTAACTCAAAGGTTCATAGGAAAACTGAGTTCAAACTGCTGAACATTGCATGAATTTGGGTCAGAAAATGATGCAAAACTGTTAAGTTTTGTGCAGTGTTTCATTTGAGTTAGACCCTAATTGTGAGTCCCCTCAAACAATGGGCTGAATTTATTAGCTTGGACCCATCTCTTTTGTCTAATTTTTAAAGCATAAGCTAGACTGTTCCTTTTTAAAAAAAAAATCTTAGTGAAATTCACTGCTGTGCATAGGGCTAGCACAAGAGTTATGTATCACTTAAATCCCACTTAACCCCCTTAAAACAAGAATTAGTTGAAATCTGAGTGCTGCACAGGCTTTTGCCCTGAATGAATTTCACCCTCAGTTACTACTTTCCCAATTTTTTTCTTTAATAATCTGTAACAATTACTGAGTGAACACTTTGACTTGAGAAGGATAAGCATGATAAGTGATAAAGACAACTGGATTAAACTGGCAGTTTTTCCCAATATGCTTAGAAAATTTGACAAATTGGAGAATTGCTTTGAAATCACCAAGATGAAAGTCAATAAAGACAAGTGCAAAGTACTACACTTAAGAAGAAAAAATCAAATGCACAGCTACAAAATGGAGAATAACTTGTTAGGCAGTAGTATTTCTGAAAATGGGGGGAGAGGTTATAGTGGAGCACAAACTGAATATGAGGCAGCCATGCAATATATTTGTGAAAAAAGGTTAACAGCAACAAATAAATCAAAGGTCTAGAAAACCTGACCTATAAGGAAAGGTTAAAGAAACTGGGCACGTTTAGTCTTGAGAAAAGAAGACTGTGGTGGGGTGGGGTGGGGACCTGATAACAGTCTTTAGATATATTAGGGTCTGTTATAAAGAGGACGGTGATCTACTGTTCTCTGTGTCCATTGAAGGTAGGACAAGAAGTCACAGGCTTAATCTGTAGCAAGGGAGATTTAGGTTAGATACTAGGGAAAATTTTCTAACAATAAGGATAGTTAAGAACTACACGGTCAAGGGAGGTTTGGAATTCCCATCACTGGAGGTTTTGAAGAACAGGTTAGACAAACACCTGTCAGGGATGGTCTAGGTATAGTTGGTCCTCCTCTGTACAGATGGCTGGACCAGATGTCCTCTCGAGGTCCCTTCCAGATACAAAAATTACAATTCTGTGATTATTTTCCCCTCCTCCATTTTTTCTCCATCCTTCTGAATTTACCTTTTGTTGTTGTTGTTGTTGGAATGGATAGCTGGGAGCTTGCACACTTCAGGGTTTCATTTTCCCGTGTTGTATTCTGGGATGGAATTCTGGTACTTGGTCAACAAAAGAAGTTAAGAAATATGAGGTCCTTTAGCAGAAAACAGATGATCTAATATGGTAAATAAAGCTGTATATTATTGTAAAAGATCACTAGATTGCATTCTTCTGCTAGATAAAAACAGAACATTCCAAGTTTAAAAAATAAAGTGTGTTTTGGTATCATACCTGGAGCTGGAAAAAAGACACATTCAAGGATGAAAGGGGAAAAAAAAGCATAAAGAGGCCACCCAGCTGAGCAGTGATCAGAAGCAAAACCCAGAGCATATTCATGAGTTTGTTTTTGCTGTGCTAAATTCTGTTTGGTAAACAAGTTCAAATAATTTCATTTAATGCTAGGAGAGAAACACCCACTCTTATAGAAGAAGCCCATAGAATTTGACAGAAAATCCTTTTAAAATCCAGCTTGTGGAATTTTACAGCAGGGATATAATTATATATTACATTCTATCAGTTGGTTTGGAAATTCTACAGGAAGGTTCTCATTCTTTATTAAATTATTTAGGCTGCTTAGAGTGATTTCTGTAGAAGCCTATTTGTTTCATCATTATTAACTCCAGTAGGATTTTTTTTTTCACTAGGGCAGAAAATCTTTAGTTATTAATGAGGTTAATAATAGTCCTGAGGTTCCTTTATTTTGAATCTGTGGGTTTTTCATCCTTGCACATCACTTTAATATGTGAGATGTGTTTTCTTTGTTGTTCATCACCTGATAATACTTAATTAGATCAAAACAAAAGACTTTTAACCTACTGTGAATTTATAAATACACTGTGTCTCTATAAGATAGAAAAAAATAAAAAACAGTTCTTTATGATATGCCTACCAAAACTGAAAAATAGAATGAGACTTCAAAGCTTCAAACTTACAGTCTTTGAGAATGTCCTTGATTTAAAGACTTGGAACTAGACCTGTTTTATCAAAGCAACTAAGAATTTTGTTTAATTAATAAAATTGGTCAGAGCATCCTATAAAGCTTTTGTGAGAAAGTGGAGATGCACTGATGACCTTATTTAAATATAATATAACCTCCTATTATACATATACTTATTGCATTCAGCCTGCAACTGGCTGGATAGTTCCTATGCCTTTGTGAAGGAGTGAGGAGCTGGCATATAAAATGTAATAGTAGGAGGCAACATCTCTGTTACAATCAGAGAAAGTAAAGAAGGCAGTGACTTAGAGTGTCTATCTATGTATCTACTCTCTTAGGAATAAGCAATGCTTCGGCACACTTTTGTTACTTATAAGTGACTATCTCAATATTAATCTTAATTAATCTAAAATACCTACAACCTCAGAATAACAGAGATTTGTTTATTTATTTCTTTATTTATAATTAACTGAAGAAAATTCCAGCCAAAATGTGTCTGGGAATAACCCTTTGGAAGAATCTTATGAGAAATTTTTCCTTGATGGAGCAGAAAAGTATCATAGAGTAGCAGACACCACTTCTAAAAGGAAGTTCAACGACTTGTAACAGCTCAGTGAGAAAAGAGGAGGCTTATGGGTAAAAAGCGGTTTCCTGCCCCAGCTGAGATAGCAGAATCACTAACACCAACCTTTAATAGTCTGGGATCTATTTACACTAGTACAACAAAGGCTTAGGTCCACTAGGAACTTTTCTTTTAAAAGGGTTTATATAGAGTTCCTCAATCACATACCTTAATTTGGTGCTAGACATCAGTGCAAAATAAAAATAATCCGTTTGACCATTTCTAAAATTGGTACAAAAGTTTCTTTCACTCAGTTTACGCCACTTTGTATGTATTCAACCCTGGTATCATTTGGGGGTTTTTAAGCAGGCCCTTGTTTGTTTGTTTGTTTTCTAACAGCAAAATTATTACATTTGAACTGTATTTGGTGAGCATGCCCGGTGACTTTTTCTTTTTCATAACATTTTTAATACACATACATGATCATATATGACCATAACTCCATTCCGTGAGAGGGAATGCTGGGGGTATCATGGCTGAGGTCCTTTTGGAGCCTATCTATTGGGTCAAAGAAATTTGCTTTGTTAAATGGGTAGCCAAGTCTTAATTACACCATCATGTATCTGGGTGAATCCCATGGATTTCAGTTAAGTTCATCTAGGTTTATGCTGGAGTAATAATAATGATAATGCCTAGTTCTTATATGCCATTTACATACCGGAGATCAAAACGGAAGTCAATATTGTTATCTCCATTTTACAGAGGGGGAAATTGAGGCACAGGGAGGGGAAGTGACTTGCCCTGGTCACTCAGCAGGCTGGTGACATAACCAGGAGCAGAACCCTGGTCTCTTGAGTCTCAGTCCAGTGTTGTATTCACTAGGAAACACTGCTTATCAGAGCCTAACCAAGCCCCTAAATATGGATTTGCAGAAGAGCTCATAACTGATCTAACTCTATAAGTACTGCATCCTTTATCAAATTACAAGAAATACATCCAGAGGATCAGAATGTCTCCAAAAAGGTGTTGTAATTAGGTGATCAAGACAAGTTTTTGTCTAAAGTTGAATTTCTCAGTTAGGCCTCAATCCAAACCCCAATGAAGTAAATAGAAAAACTGCCATTGACCCCAATGTTTTTGGAGCAGGCCCTTACACAATATTCCCTTTGCTCTTTTAAACTTCCATGTGAATTATATATTTGATAGTACCATTAAAAAATGAAATCTCAACTACCACAGATAAATTCAAATAATCTTCAACAGTCTCAATTTGACTTAAAAAAAGCAAGAATAGTCAAAGCAAGGTTCAAATCCTCTTGTTTGCTTTAAATGCTGTTAGTTTCAGGAGTTTAAGTTAGGCCCTTAACATCATTTGAACAAAACAATTTGTGGTTAATGAATAAAAAGTGGAATATATGGGGCCAGATTCTCAAACCAGTTTAGAGTCCCCTTTGCACCATTCAGATTGTGCAAAGGGGACACAATTTCACTGCAAAGACCCAGCAGAAGATTCTCAAACTGGTCCATCAGTGCCAGCTCCAAGACTGACACACTCCTTCCTGCTTCCCTACACCCAAAGGGGTGTGTGTAAGGGCATGTGTGTGGTGGGGAGAGTGTTGACACAGCTACACTTCACTACTCTAATCCTCCCCAGAACCCTATGTCTGTAGTGTAATGTAGATTGGCCTGGCAAGTTGTGTTGAGCCTGGGGAAACGCTCAGATTCAGGCAACCAGAACTAGCTTTCACATTCCTCCCCCGGCCTCACCCCCATACCCTTCCTGCCTCGAGCAGAGCTCTGGCTTGTGACAAAAAGGATCCAATACTGTCTTCCTATATGAGCTGCTTCAGCAACAAGAGCAAAACTGAAATAATAATAATAATAATAATAACCCAGCAAGATTAAAGAAAGTTTGAACAAGGGAGAAGAGAAAATCAGCATGACTGATACGTTTTACTGAAGTGTATGAACGATAGAACCAAGTATATTGTTCTACTTAAATAATTAGGGTATATATCCCATGAATAAAATTGCAAGGGCCACTATATTCATTAGATAATGTAATTGGCTAGCAAACTGGCAAATTCTGACATAAAGAAAATCCAGTTATTTCTGATATATAAACCAAATATAAGAGTAAAGCAAGCTTATAATGTATATTGCTCATAATTTTTTTATCTCTTATGGTCATTTCAATCACATTCTTGCAGCATTTGTCAAAAGCCAAATCCAGCCATGTGCATGCAGTGTGTAAGAATCAATGCAGTTAAGGACCCCATCTGACAATAAATTTCTGTGCTATTTCAAATTAAGGTAGGCCTTTGAAACCCACAGATCCATTGCATCCCCTGATCAAACTCCTTTTGCTGGATTATTGGAGCATGCAACGATTTTTCTCCAAAAGACAAATCTCCTATGTAAAGGAGGAACAATTCCTGCTATATGGATTATTGTTTATTTATTTTTACCTGCATGAGCCTAGTTTTCCAAATTTGCTATAAACTGATTTAAAATATTACCAGGAAGAGGACACTTATATTGTCTGAAGAAAATGAAAAATGTACTTTCAATGAAGACAAATAAAAATTAAACACTTGTCAAATGTAAGGATTAAGTATTGGACCACTTCTTTGATTCCATACAGATACCACAGCAATGGGTTTGATGGAAACATCTAGATAGGGACAGAGGTTGTTATTTGTATTATTTCATTAGTGAATAAGTATATTTCTCTAGTACCTGGAAAACAAGGACTATGGAGCTCACTAACAATTTCTGAGGTTAATATGCATGTTGTGTGCTGGAGAGTTTATACTTCTTCAATTAATACATATGGTATATCCAGCATCATATACACAATATTACATACAGAACACCTGCATTAAAAAAAAACAGTACTTAGGTTGCAAAATTAATCATTCAAAAGGGATGGAATGAAATGAAATTTATTGTTGCCTGTGCAACTTTAATTATTCCCCGTTTTTCCTCCAACCTGAGCACTGAATGAGGCAAGGCTTCTGTGAAAAAAAATAGTAGATGATCATGTAATTAATGGCAGTATCAGAATGCCTGTGCACAAGGGGGATGAACCAAGGTTTCTTGGGAAATAATAAATCTGGGATTTCTTAACTTTCAAGTGCTTGATTTTACAACTTTCATTTTCTTTTAATGTATTTCCTAGTGTTACCAATCTCCCCCTAATGCATCAACAGCACAATTTGCATCCAGAGCTTTTATCATGACAACACACATTATTTTACCACTTCAACTACAAGGCTAATCTTGGAAGCAGGAGAAAGCTGTTATGCCAGAGGGAGGATGGATTACAGGGCCCAGAAGGTGGTTGGCAGTGAGGGCACAGATTGGCTCTCTTCCTCCCCACCAGGAGTTGGGAGAGCTCCAGCACCATGTGGTACCTCCAAAGAGGGAAGGGATGGGTTGCTGGAGCCAAGAGCTAGGTCTTGGAGGATTTGAGGGGGATGTGTCTAACCTATTTATTGCCCCATGCAGTGTCCCCAGAGGGGAGCATAAGTCACTGAAGGTATGTGCTGGGTCAATGAAGCCTGGCTTTCACTCTCCCACTACCTCACTATAACCCTAGTACACCTGCTCTAGCAGCTAGTTTGGCATCAACATGAGCTTGGCTTAGATTGTTTGTGTTCAGTTATTATTTTGGCATGCTGACAAAATTTTCCTGCTGAACAAAAGTAAGAGAAGGGAGATGTGGGCATCTAACAGCTCATATATCAGCAAAAAGGTGAACGGAATTTCATGGGACAAAGAAAAGCCACTTCTGTAACCTGAGGGTTATCCCTTTGTTGCACATCAGAGTAGTATTGCAAACAATGGAGATGTGAAGATGTCTGAAATAAAAGGTTGGGAAAATTCTTCATAAATGGAAATTATTAGGCAACTTTAAGACATGATCGCTACCTGCTCCCCATATAATAATACACATGTTACTCCATCCCTGCTCAATGTTATTTCAACCATTATACAAATAAATTGAGGAGGAGATGGGGTTCATGAACTGAAGAGGGACTTATTTGGACCAACTGAACTGCAGTAGGTAAGTGAGCTGAAGAGGTGGAGCATGAGTGAGGGGTGACTTAATTGGGTATCATAGTACCACTAATTAACAAGAAGCTCTTTGTAAGCAGAAGCAGAAGGCAAAGAAAGAGCTGTAAGAAAGGAGAAGGATAAGAGAAAAAAAGTGGTGAAAGGAAGGAGAGAAGAGTTATATGGGAAGGGGAAAATGGAGTTAAAGAGCTACCCTTGATGTCACAATTATCCTCTGAATTTCCACAGTACTGGCTTTGTGTTTATAGTTGACAGGTTGTGCATTAACACTACTGAAAACAAAAATCTTTCCAAACTTGAAAAAAAAGAGTAATTTTTAAAAACACTGTTATAATGTGCTAAATCTAAGTGGTGCATAAATCATGACCATAGATTCTGTACAGGGGGTAAATCTCACCCTATAGGTATAGATAGTGTGAACTAGCACATATATTTGATATGCGGGCAAAAGACCAATGATGGAGTGGAGGACACATAGCAAATTACTACTACAGTAGAGCCAAACTTTTAGCCTGCCAGAACCCCTCTTTCTTTCTTTCTTTCTTTCTTTCACCGGACTCCTCATTGTTGCTTCCAGGGTGCTTATTTCTTGCATTGTGACTGTAATGAGTATTAAATATTTATTTAATAATATTGCCAAAAACAGCTCTAGAATCAAACCATGGAGTGGTGGAGACAAGAAATCTTAGCAGGCATATATTTAGGCCCTGATCCAAAGCCCGTTGAAGTCAATGGGAGTCTTTCTATTACTTCAAGAGGTCTTAGAGCTGACCTCTGATTTGTAACGCCATATATGGTATCTACTGTGATTTTCAACTACTTAATTAGATATGGAGAGAGAGAAGGTGGGTGAGGTAATATCTTTTATTGGACTAAATTCTGTTGGTGAGAGAGAGGAGCTTTCAGCCTATAGAGAGCTCTTTCTCAGTTCTGGGAAAGGTACTCAAGTTGTCACAGCTAAATACAAGGTTAAACAGATAGTTTAGCATAAGTAGTTAGCACATATTATAAGGGACCATTCAAGGTGATGTGGCTTATTAACACCTCTGACTACTAAGATTTCATCAATAAAAGTAGACTGGGACACTAATAATTTTGCCTGAATTCTATCAGATTAACAAATCTATTCTTCTCTGCTACCATTTTCCAGGCCTGATTCTGATCTCTGTTACAGTGGTGTAAATCAGGAGTAACTGCAGTTAAGTCAATGCAGTTTTATCCCTGAAATCTACTGTAAAATCAGAATGAGACACACACACACCCCTTTGTATTTTCCTTTTTGTTGCACTGAAATTGTATTAATTTTTCTTGTGTTTTCCTTTGTCAAATATTCATATAAAGGAATATTGTCAAGGCAGACAATGCATATATACCCCCACTTTACTAATGACAGCTGAAATTATTTCAGCTAGAAGAATTGTGCAATCTGGAAAACTTTTCAGCATTTATAATGTCCATTTATTATGGAACTTTACTTTTTTTGAGCAATTCAGTTTGACTTACAGACTAAATTTTTTGTTTCTTGAGCAACAGTGCAGCATTGCTGTGTCTGGAATTCTTTCACTCCAGGAAAATATTTTAATATTAAAGACACTCCCCTCCACCAAAAAAACCCCAACAAAAAACAAAATGAAACAAACAAACTTTCCTCCTTCCCTTCCCCCCCCCCCCCCCCCCCCCCCCCCCACACACACACATACATACACACATCTGCTAGCTCCATTGGTTGACAAATAGGGGCTGGAGATACGACTCCACCTATTCTGCCTCTCTCTGCTATCCCATTTGTTTAAGGGATATGTTGCAGCTGTTGTTCTCCAGTGCTGGAAGCCATGATATAGGCCATCCTAATACTCCTCAGCAAAGGGAAAGCAATCATTTCACCTCCTCATCTCCTTGTGCACTTGTGCTAGAACTAGTAACACCCTCACCCATAGAAGTATAGGCTGTGATTCGGCAAGCCCTCATTCATCCACAACAATGATTCACTGTAAACATTTGTACTCTTATGAAGTGTTAACAAATGTAGAACTGAAATTGAGTAGAAAAGGGCTTCCTTGCCACTGTCATCTTCTTGAATACATTTTTGATTGGGGAATTCATGGGAAACATATTTCTGACCATTCCTATTTCCTTAACAGGTGCTGGTTTAAATTGGCTCTACAGACTCTATTTTCTTTATATTGTTTTTAATGCTAATTGATAAAGGATACAGACATAACAAAACAAAAGAAACAAAAATAAGAATGAAGTACCAGAAATAAAAATCTGTCATGGAGGTGAGTAGACAAATTATAAAATAACTTCTCCCTTAGAGGGCTCCTCGATGGTCATGTAAATATGTATGCGGAGTAACTTCCAGATGCACATCATTACCAACCTGGCAGACCATAAGGTACCATGGGTCTGATGCTATTCTCTTTACTCAGGCATAAATACCATTGACTTCAGCACTGGGCCTACAATATGAAAGGAGGTAACAGACCCCAGTAAGTGTACCTAGATACAATACTTATGAAATGAAAGTAGTTAGAATGTGTGTTCAGTCGCATTCTTTCAATATCCAATGCTTCAGCAGTTCTGTGGGATTTTTTTACATGCCCAAAGTACTCAGTGGATAATATTAGATTCACTCAGTGTGTCTCCTTCAGATTTCCATTTCTTTTTTCTTGCCAGTCCAGATACGTGTAAATTGAATATGCATTGTACATCCTAGTCCTATGAGTACCTATGGTGAAAATAGTGAGCACCTATGAATGTATAGGAGGTAATATCTTCTTATAGTGTTAGAGAAGCAACATAATCCTGTCATAAGAGGAACAGTACAATACAGCCCTATTTACAATCAGTGTGGTACTTGTCAGAAAAGTAGCTGTTTTAAAATGGCACATAGTTACTTTACATAGACTTGCTCCTGAAATCCCTACTCAACACAAGTCACTCTTAAATCTCACTAAAATACATGGGACTGCCTATATTAACATATGTTGAAGTACTGGACACTGTGTCAGCTCATGTTTGTTTGTTTTTTTCCAATTCTTAACTGCAGTGGCAGTCAAAAAACCTAACCAAAGGGTAGGAGCCATTAGGAAAGGGATAGATAATAAGACAGATAATATTATAATGACACTATATAAATCCATGGTATGCCCAAACCGTGAATATTGAGTGCAGTTCTAGACCCCATCTCAAAAAAAATATATTGGAATTGGAAAAACTACAGAAAATGGCAAGAAAAATGATCAAGGGTATGGAATAGCTTCCATATGAGGAGAGATTAAGAAGACTGGGACTTTTCATCTTGGAAAAGAGAAGACTAAGAGGGGATAAGACAGAAGTCTATAAAATCATGAATGGTATGGTGAACGTGAATAAGGAATGTTATTTACTCCTTCACATGACACAAGAACCAGGGGTGACCCAGTGAAATAAATGGGCAGCAGGTTTAAAACAAGTGAAAGGAAGTACTTTTTCACACAATGCACAGTAAACCTGTGGAACTCATTGCCAGGGGATGATGTAAAGGCCAAAACTATAACCAGGTTCAAAAAAAGAACTAGATAAGTTCATGGAGGATAGGTCCATCTATTTTTATTAGCCAAGATGGGCCGGTATGCAACCCCATGCTATGAGTGTCTCTAGCCTCTGATCACCAGAAGCTGGGAGTGGATGATAGGGAATGGATCACTCAATGATTGCCTGTTCACTCTGAAGCACCTGGGATTGATCACTGTTGGAAGACAGGACACTGGGCTAGATAGACCATTAATCTGATCCAGTATATCTGTTCTTATGTAACTGTTTCTTTTAATGGAGAAAAAAATCCTCTTTTCAGTATCTCAAAACAGAGAGAACTGTATACTATATCAGTCCTTGCATCATCGACAAATTTGCCAGGTGATTCCAGAATTTTTATTGTTAACGTGAAACTGTGGATATATGAATCAGTTTATGATGATGAGACAAGGTCGAGCTTATAGCACTGCCAGTTAGAATGGAATCCTGGTTTGACTTTAAAGCAACTTAGGTATGTTGAAGGAGCAATAGAAAGAATAAATATGGAATGAAGAGGTTTCATTTTACTGTCTCTTTTTTAATCACACTTTTTTTTAAATTTTACTACAAGTGTTTGAGAAAGTACTTTGCATTTTCTGAGACTATTTTATCACTTCATTTCCATGGTTATAGTCACTCAAATGGAGAATAATCACTTATATCTTATAGGAAAGCAATTCATTTTAATTGTCCCTATGAAAACTTCATTAACCAGAGTTCTTCACAGTTTGGAATGTTCTGTATGTTCCAAAAGTGGATCTGAGCTGAACACCCCAGAAACTGGGATAGGGGTGGGGAGGAGGGAGATTTGAATCAAACCAGACTTATCTCTAATATATATACGTTTCCACAGTATTTATGTGTATATTTCATCAGTGTGGCATGATTTGTATATTCATGCAATAAAAATGCACTATGAACTCTGCCCATGATAACTGTATTTCATCTTCATGGGAAAATATACCTGTCATTTTTCACTGAGATCACATCATCCATAGCACACAAATCATAACACTGTTTCTTTGGAGACATTCTCCTGTTCCCATTTCACAGTGACACCTCATGTGATCATTGGCTCATTATCTAGTGATGTGGACTTATTTATATTGTACAATAAATATGCCTTTTTGAGGGAATCATTATGGCAAATGTCCTTACCAACCAGATTTGTATCTAATTTAGCACCCTGGCTGGTATCTAAATTATTTCTAGATCATAGAAAAATCTAACGCAAGCACTGAGCTTGTCAGAGTTGTAGATGCATGAGCAAACTTGGGTTGAAACTTCATCTAGATTCTGCACTGTGTTCATTCTTCAAGACACTCCACACTTCTGGAATAGAAAATGGGGCATTGAGCTTGGGTTTTTTTTGTTTTTCACTGGTTATAACAAACATTTCAATCACAATGTTCACAACAACTTGTGAAAATAAAATGAGTATATAGCTTGTTTGGTGTACCAATTCTTTCTCTACAGAGTGAGAAAAATGATTTATACCTTCATGCACATAGTCAAATCCTATTCTCCTTCTTCAGGGTGAGAAGCCCTAAAGTAATACACAGGACTTGTATGAGTGAGTTAAACAGAATGTGGCCTGTACAACATGCACACCAAACTTCTAACATTTATCTGAGTTGTGTTCAGAAAACATGGGTGGATCCGTGCAACTAGGTAATGCTTGGGTAAGTTATGAAGATACAAGCATACACTGTGTGCTTGTGTGTGTTCATAAAACTGCATCTTCTGTGCACTCGTTGACTGTTTCCACTCACACATACCCCCATTTTATGTGTGCAGCTTTACATTTGAAAATGTGGATCAAGCTGTTTGTTTTTTTCTGTACACATTTTTTGTGTTGCATTTAATTCTTCCTGCAACCCAAAGAAGATAGCCAAAATTACAAGGCAGTATATTGACCTGACAAAGTGCTCTGTCTAGCTCAAAAGCTTGTCTCTTTCACTGATAGATGTTGGTCCAATTAAAAGATATTACCTCATCCACATTGTCCCTTTATAATGCAGTACATAGTCATATTGCCTTATTTAGTAATCTTATTTATTTTTATATGGGAATTCACTGGCATATAGCATTCACTGGTTATGCAGGAGGTTAGACTAGGTGATTTTAATAATCCCTTCAGACCTCAAAATCTATGAATGAGATCAATGGGGCCAGGATTATACCCTATGAATATATAAATTTATTTCACGAATGGAGACTAATGGAAACTTTTTTAACACATGTGTATATATAATAGATGCATGTATATATGTGTGTTCAGTGTATAATGGAGCCATCAATAGTGACTCCATATCTAAGATTTTATTGAGAGTTGCACATCCATCCATGTTTCATACCTGGTTGAACGCAGTCTCCAAATCTGGCATAATAATTCTTCCTAGGACAACTGAACTTGTATGTACTTTTTATAGGAACACATTCACTATTTTTTGCTGAGAAAACTTGGAGAAATGTTCCCTGTATTAAAATTTGCCCCGTTTTCTTGTTTCTTTGAGTTCCTCTTTTTAGGCAACCACAATTGTCATAAACTAGAAACACTACACACAGGCAAATATACATATCACTTTCTGATAACATGTCAGATACCAGCCACTTTTGAAATATTCAAACAACATTTAAAGGATTGTTTCCCTTATTCAGATTAACAGTTTTTGGCTACACAAAGATTAGCTCATGAAACTACCAGTGTTCATCAACTACTTCCATTCTGGCAGAAAACAAAAATAAACTTTGAAAATGTTTCTATTTTGTTTCTATTTTTTTGTCATAAACTTCTAACCTGCTGTCTATCCCATCTCTCTGTGTTCTCATATACGCATGATGAGACAGGTTGCTTAGAAAAGAGAGTAGGAGTTGCTTCTGTGGGAGAGACAGACTCTGGGGGATCATGGTGGGTGAGCAGCAATGTGTGTGTGTTAAGCTACACACAACCTTATACCATGACTTGAGCTTTGCAGGTCTTACAGAGAAAGAAAGAAAGAACTCATCAGTGAAGTGCAAGACTCTTGAAAATGACCTTTTTCTAGACATAAAAAATGACACAACTATATGTTTGATACTGCAGGCCCTTCCAAGGCCAGAAGTGAGTGCTGTGTATATCACTGGAAGTTGGGAATTTTCTCAAATGTCTAAATCTCCTGTTTGCAATGTAGTTGTAGCTGTGTCAGTCCTAGGATATTAAAGAGATAAGGTGGGAGAGGGAATACCTTTTACTGGACCAACTTCGGTTGGTGAAAGAGACAAGCTTTTGAGCCACACAGAGCTCTTCTTCAGGTCTAGGAAAGATAATCCCAGCATGACATCAAAACGCAAGGTGGAACAGATTGTTTAGCATAAGTAGTGAGCACATATTGTAAGGGACCATTCCGAACTCACACAGAAAAATGATAAAAAGACAAACACCCTATCAGCTCTGGGTGAACACTTTTCACAAAACCATCGCTCTATATCTGACATCTCAGTCCATATCCTCAAAGGAAAGGTGCACAAAACTTTCAAAAGACGAGGCTGGGAGCTTAAATACATTACTTTGCTAGACACCAAAAATCATGAACTGAAAAGAGAAACTGGATTAATGGTTTATTACAACAATCTGTAATCCACTAACCCCCTCTTTTTGTCCTATGATTGCACAGATGGGTCACTCCACCTCAAATGGTCCCTTACAATATGTGCTAACCACTTATCCTAAACAATATATTACACCTTGCATTTTGCTGTGACACTGGGAGTACATTTCCCAGACCTGAAGAAGAGCTCTGTGTGGCTCGAAAGTTTGTCTCTCTAAACAACAGAAGTTGGTCCAATAAAAGGCATTACCTCACCCACCTTGTCTCTCTAAAGCTCCTGTATACACATATACTAGGTGCGAGGTATATAAAATCTGCCAACTATCCTATGGCTGAATCCTGTTCTTCTTGGGTCTCAACCAGAACTGATTTTTCTGGGAGAAACTGGAGGAGAAGGAGGAATATTTCATTCCTGGAAAATAGATTAATGGATAAAAGGCAGGTTAGGGACCCAAAGATGCAAGATACATGCATTTATCCTATGACTCTGCAATTTCTCATGTGGATTGGATATCACCTCCACATACACACGTAGCATTTATATATATACACATACTCTCTCACACACATACTATATGCAAACATTATGTTACATTCTTGTCTTCTTGAACAGTGATTTCCTAAATGCATATCAAGATGAGAATGTGTCTATAGCTAAGATAATCTTTCAGAAAATGACGCCAACAAGTAGTTCTCATTATAGGGGCAAAACTGCTTTGAACACAAAGAGATAAAACAAACAAGTCAGTTGGTTAGAATTTAAGGAGAGAGCAGATGTACAGCAACACACTTTTTTAAAAATATGCAAAAATGAAAATTTGGAATCCTGACCATTTTTTTTTTACTCCATTCCCTTATGGATGAGATTTTTGATGAGATGAGATGTCTGAATTTTAATGCAGGCTCTCATAAAACACAGCAGGGTTTTGCGGTGGTTTTTTTCCCAATAAGTCTTTACTGAATAAGCCAACAAGATACTGTATAGTATAGAATGGAGTCTTGAAGTTAAACATGGCAGGTCTCAGAAGATGGATAATGCAGGCTTCAAACTACTTGTACTATCTCATTATAGATAAAATATACCAAACACAAAGAAGAACCAAATTTGCATATGTCTCAATTAATAACAATGTTTTATGATTATTTTTCAATTAATATATTTGGAGCCACTATATCTGGGACCCAGTATTCATGACAATTTGTTCCGTGCCTTGTCTGTATTCGAGAGGCTCAGAATTTAACTCTAATGGGATGTGTTTCGTTTAGAGTCCCCAATATAGTCAATGCTTGCTGCATCCCCTTTGTGCTAGACTGCTGGGTGTGCTACTAAAAAGAACTGTCTTATTGAAGAGAAAATACAGTACCATGCTTGTGCAAAAACTTCACAAATAAATCTTTTACAAGCATCCTCTAGTGTCTTCTGTGATCCAAATTGACCTCTCCTGTAGATCTTAGGGAAGAATGTCAGCTTCAGCTTCCTAGAATTATCCTTTGTGTAAAAAGGAGAGTATCAGACAGGATTTGATGAAGCTTAGAGCTAGTTACTTTTGTTTTTGGCACTAATTTCTGTTTTGTTTTTTCATGCAGCTGGAAAGATAAGTCATGAGTAAAACCATTATTCTCATATTCTAAAGTAAAACTTTAATGTCTCTGTTATAAGTTAGAGCAAAGAAATGCTATAAACAAAGGACTCAATGGAAATTAACCACTTCACTGTCAAAAGCTGAGACTGAAACTGCTATTTAGTGTCATTAAAAAAAGTGCCTTACTTAGTTCTCTGAAGACTACACCAATTATACATTAAGAATTGGATTTCTTTGCTTGCAATTTTGGAGGGATTCTTTCCTCAGATGGAGGAATTTTCTCACTCTGATAAAGATATAAAATGATTGGAAAAAATAAAATAAAAAGTGAGCTGGTCCAGTAGCAAATGGAACTGTAGCATTAGCTACTTCATTATCATATTTGTTATCAGGTTCATTTTATGTATTTATTGTCCCACATGGAAAACTCCTAATGTATTTTCAGCCAGGGGAAGTGGGGAATACAGAACATAAATATTCTTACAAAGGAGTCTATTGATGGCCTCCTCAATGCAAACCATACCATTTAAAGATGTGCGACCTCCAGCTGTTTGTTTCTGCTTTTAAACTACATGATGTGAATGTTTGTCACATTGACAGAGTATATGAAAATTGGGACTAGTTTGTAAAGAAAAAGTCTTTGGAAAACCAATACAGTGAGTACAAATCACAGTTCTTATGATGTTTTCATGATATTTAATTTACATCATTTCATTCCAACCCTTTTTATTCCCCACAGTGATCTGTTCTATATATTCACGAGGTGAATGGGTCTATTGTAAAAAATGGATCAGACTTTCATTTGTGCACAAGTCCAACTCCTGAGCATGTAGACCCTAATGAATGTGTACACCCAGATCTATGGAAATCAGGATTAGCAAATGCACATTTCAGAGGTTCTGCTTGGGTTTTGTGTGCACACATTTGAAACTTTTCTCCATGGTGTATGCTAGCTAATGTAAGTATGCAGATCTTACACTAACCGAGGCAGATCCCATAATCTGCAGCATTAATGAAGCCTGTTTGGAATATACTCTGTACAAGATGAAAGCTTGTGATATTAATTTAATATTAAATGTCCAATCACAAAAAATATATTTGTCAACATTTATTTTTAGCTGAGAGGTTCCCAGTCTTTTCAGACATTTTACCAGACTCAGACTTCAGCTAGTGCCTATCACCCTCTTAGAATCATAGAATCAAAGGGACCGCAAGGGTCATCTAGTCTAACCCCCTGCCAAGATGCAGAATTTGTGGTGTCTAAACCATCCAAGACAGACGGCTATCCAGCCTCTTTTGAAAACCTCCACCAAATGATGCGTAGTCAACTATGTGCTAAAATGGAGTGTGAGCCGTTTGTATGACTGTGGAACCTAATTTGAAATAATCCAAACTTTGTTGTGTGTTCCAAAACATATATCTAAACTTTTGTTTGAATAAAACAGTGAATTTGTTTAGCTAGTACTCCCAGTTCTTTCAATTTGTTTTTCAGGGAAATCTGGTATAAGTGGGTTTTTTTTTTCAACATAATGTTCATGTAAAATGAGTCCTATGAACACTCCATGCCAATATGTTTGCACAAGGGTTCACTACCCGAAGCCCAAACTCTGTCATCTTTGAAATTTCTTGGATTTCCCTCCTGCTGTTTATAAAAGTTCCCATCATCAGTCAGGGAGCAGAATTAATGACATGTGACTTAGCTGGCCCAGTCACGCACCATGAATAGTCCAAGATATAGTCAAACTGAACAGTTTGTGAACAACCCCTCGTCTGGATCACATTCACAGGAGTATTCATCAAACAATTTTGAATAGCAAGCACAATCATATCAATCAATCTGTGCATAGATAATTCACAATTGGAAATAAAGGGCTAAACTCACTGAAGAGGCAATTTGGTATTAATAATTCACCTAGCTCTAGTAACTACTAAGACCTAGTTCAGCTGATTAGAATTACAGAAGAGAAAAGTACTTACGGTATCAGACATCGAAGCATGAAGTACCAGTACTGGTATACATACCAATGATTGGGAACCATTATTAAATATGTGAGGTGGCTTTTTCAAACCAAACATATAATTAGCTATTTCAGTGAAATTAAATACTACATCCATGCCCAGAATGAATTCACTAACTCTACTTAATCTAAAATAAACTTTCATGTATACCGCATGCCACAGGTGTGTGCACATGCACATGTCTTGCTGCTCGTCGTGTGGGGCAGCTAAAACATATTAAACTAACAAACAAAAAAATACAGCCTTCTCTCAGTTATCTTGAGTATATAGGTCACATACTAGGAAAAAACACTTTGCATAGACTTTTCTACCTAAAATTACACAATTTGAGATCATATGGCAGCCTTTTATTCAGCAAAATTTCAGTGACTTTACTATTACAGTAGCCACACAGGTTGCCTAAAATACCGGTTATAGCCGGAGAAAATAGCAAATATACAGAATATAGAATGGAATTCCCAAATGGGATTATAAAAGGTGTCGGTGGGGAGGGTGTAGTTCCTCAGATAATGATTGTACTTTGCCATCTACAACTAAAGATCAGATTAATCTCTTCAGTGCAGAAGTGAAATGTTTTCATACCATTTTAGAAGTTGCACGCTCAAAGAATGCTGGGGTTCAGGGATGAGCATGGTGAAATTCACAGAGGAAAGGACTACAGCTCTCTCTTCCAACATACAAAGCCATTAATGATCATATAACCCCAAGTTTTTCAGAGTGATTTTGTTAAATCTTTAATTAATGGACCACTTTAACTGGAATACCAACTTTTGCTGGACCTTTCTATGATCTCTGTAGCAAGCATGCATGCATGCATGCATTCCCTTCTCCCTTGGAAAAATGTTAGAAAACAAGCCCTGTGAGCTTTTTGTATGAGGGGCTTACTGATATTTGTGTGGTCTTCTTCCTCTTTGTTGTGAACTTGTGTGTGTTCCCTAGGCTCAGGAGACAGAGTGCGCCAAAGTGTAAAAAAAAAAAAAGAAGAATAAAAATCCATCACTGAACTGGCAAGAGAACCAGAGCTTTTGGCAAGCACAGGAGTCAGGAGTTGCTGGAACCTTATGTAACTTTCCGAGCAACATCATGATTTTAGTAGAAGCATGATGTTCCATACAATCTGTGTCAAGCCCAGGGATGCAGAATTGATTCCAACTGAAGAGTTGAGGGCAGAAGACAGCAAAATCTAGGCCCAGATACTACTTTTAAAGCACAGATCATTGTTGAAAAAGTGGCCAAAAGACTAAGGATTGAAGAAGGGAGAGTAAAAGGGGCAGCATGGACTAGTATCCATGCAAATCCCTCAACTCACCAAATGTTTAGTTAGTGCCTATCGCCATTCACCTAAAACAATAGGAATTTGATGTGATTATTTCACTGAAGTTAATTCAGTTCATAGCAGGTCTGAGAGCCTTTCAAAAAACAAAACAAACAAACAAAAGCTCTCTCACTTGCCAGGTAGCTTCTTCCTAGTTCTCTGTACTGAACTTTATTCAGGCCATTAAACCGATCAGGGCCTAATCCAAAATCCACAGAAGCCAGTGGAAGTCTTTCCATGGATCTCATTGGATTTTTGGATGAGGCTTTCAGTGATTTGGATAGGTATATTGCCATTAAGGCATAGCAATTCCTATAGGATTTGGACATTTGATGTCAATAGGAGTTGACGGCACTCAGCATCTCACAGGTCCAGGCCTTAACTGAACATGCTAGTTCTGCCAAAGTTGCTCTCTTAGAAGGTCATGTGATCTGATGAGAGCCACCTGATAGCTGATGAGCACCCTCATTTCTCATTGAAGTTGGTTAGAAAATGTGTAAAACTTCTTAATGTTAATGAAAAATGGGGAAAAAATTCTCATGAAAATGTATCTGATATTTTGGGACCATTTTCTGACTAGCTCTTATGAATAGAATACAGAGAACTCTAAATCTTGCAGAAAGTGTCTGATGCTTTTTTGTTTTCATCCATATCAGAAAAAAAAAAACCCACCACTGAAACAGCCTCTCTGGTAGCACTTCAGAACTCCCACTTCTAGGTGGAACCAGGAAATACAGAGACAGGTGAGAGTGACAAATGGGGAACAGAGTTACTCCAACTTGTTTGAACCTCAGTAGAAGTTCATTATGAGTTTGGGTGAGAGGATTGTACTCATTTTATCAGAACTGGCTTTGCCCATCCCTAGTGACCCTGTTTTAATGAACACTTATGTCCCATACTACAGGACTATCTAGGGACCTACATCCTTCAGACAGCTTCGACAGCAAAGTGGTTAATGTTTGAAGAATGAGTCTCTCTATCCTTTGCCATGGCATTGGGTTCTTATTGTACAACCCTGTACAGTACTTCAGCAATATTTTTTTTAAAGATTTAAAAAGCAAAGAGTTACAAAACCATTTGCAATTAACTTGAAATAGAAAAGATAGCACTTTTTTTTTAAATCCCATTATATAGTACACCGTATAAATTACAGAGTATTCAAATGCACAAATGCATCTGTGTAACATTTATCAAATGTAATTTTTGTGTGTGTGTATTTTTTTTCCAGAGTTTTTGCTCGTAGTTCTATGCATCTCGCTTTCCCCTCACTATCACGTATGACAGTGTTCCAGATCTGAGACACTGCTGTTGCAGTATCGCATGTTGTTGGGGATGTGGCAGTCTGTGTAGTTAATTCCCCCGTTTGGGGTATAAATGGGCTGCAGTCTGAAATCTCCTTTAAGGAGCTGATCGTTATTTAAGGAGACAATCTGGAAGCTGGTTTCCGTCATCTCCAGGATGGAGTTGTCCTTCTTGGTCCCCGCCTCACAATAGTCATCTTTCCGCCGGCCCCGGTTGTATTTCCACTTCTGGGAGGTGTAGCGCCCCTTTTTATGCATGTGCCAGCAAAAGATGCTGAGCAGGACCACAAGAACAAATATCACTGCACCCCCAATCAAGCCTGCCAGCAAAAAGGGGGAGCCCATATTCTGAGAAGTCGTCTGCTCATGGCTGGAGGCTGTGTTGCTGCCATTGTTTAAGTGGGAAGCCTTGGTTGTGGCTTCTGAACAGACAGTGTCTTCTCCAGCTCGGTAATTATTAAAAGCATCCAGTGGAACCAAACAAATCCGATAAGTGGATTTGGGTTCAAGATTCACCAAGCTTAAGTGTTGTTTCTCACCACTTACTATCCGTTCCTGGACAATGCCCCCTACCAGGCTGTGGCCCATTTTAACCCATGTGAGTTTGTATGCCATCACGGTAAAAAGGGACAGCCAGTTGACTTGGATGCAAGTGTCATTCACAAAATGGATGGAGAGTTGGATCCTTTCGGAAATGGGAGGTGTCACCATTTCTCCGCCCTCCCTGTCAGGCACAGTGGGGAGTGTGGATGTGATGGGTGGGAGAGGACTGTATTTATCACTTGGAGTTGGAACTGATGAAGTGGGAACCAGTGTGGTTGGCAAGATAGTAGCAGGGGCTGGGGTGATAAGTGGCAGACCAGGAGTGGTGGTGGGGCATGACAACATATTCATATTGAGCTCCCTGACAGCCATACCTCGGACCTGTTCTGGTCCCTGGCACATAAAACCCCGGACATTGATGGATGAGGGAATAAATTTGAGCCATTCAGTGACCCATTTAATACTGCAGTCACATAACCAGGGATTATTCCGCGCAGTGAGCTGCTTCAGGTTGTGGAGGTTATCAAAGACCCCTTTCACCAGCATCCGGAGCTGATTGTTGGAAATATCAAGCCGCTCCAGCTTGTGGAGGTTTGAAAAGGCTGAAAGTGGTATGTGGGTTATCTGGTTGTCCTGCAGGTAAAGCCTCAGCAGATGTGTACCTGGAAGATCAGGGGGAGGGTAGGATAGTGAATTCCGTACTATTGAGAATTCCTTGAGCTTGGTCAGATGGCTGAAGGTGCCCTCAGCTATACCTTTATTGGTAAGGAGATTGCCATCCACAATAAGACGTTCCAAGCTCGTGAGATTCTGGAAGGCCATGTCTGAAATTATGGCAATTCGGTTTTCATCAACTCGTAATTCTTGTAAGTCCATTGGAAGGCCAACTGGTACACTGCTCAGGTGATTCTTAGATAAGAACAGAAGCTTGAGGCTGACAGCTTCCCGAAATGCTCCATCCTCAACCCCTACAGTAGAGATGGAGTTGTCATCTAGGTGCAGCTCTTCCAGCTTCAGGAGCTGGGCCAGGGCAGCCCGCGAAATGGTTTGAATGTTGTTTTCCTGCAGGTGAAGAACCCTGACATTCTTGGGCAGGTTCATGGGAAACTCATCCAATTGGTTGCCATATAGGTAGACCGTGTGCACAGACTGAACGTTGTGCAGCTCTGCAGGGAATCCAGCATTATTAATTTGGTTATTGTGGAGGTAGAGTACGGTTACACCCTCCGGTATCCCAAGAGGCACTGAGGTCAAGCTTCGCTCATTACAGTAGACAAAGTTTCGGTCACAGCGGCACACATTTGGACAGGCCAGAGTTTTGGAGACCTGCATGCAGAGCCCCAGGGAAATTATGAGCCAGGATTTCAGGAAAACAGCCCAATCTTTGGGCCACATTCTCGTCCACAGGCCCATTTTGAACTTAAAGAAACAGAATACCAAAGAAAGAGAAATTAAAACAATGATAAAGAACAGGTAGTGAAAACTCAGATTGTTGGAATCGGCTTGTATTTGTGTCCAGTGATCAGGTCAGAGGTAAAGTCCAGGAGGCTAACTGTGAAATAATTCTTTTATGATTGGCCTTCTGCTCTTCATAGGAAAGCCACAGTTTGATTAGCCAGGATTACACACTTTGCTGCATTCCTCCATGTGTGCTGAAAGAAGCAATAACTGTGTCTTTCAAGGTAAGCAACCGGCAATTTAAAGCTACCAAAAGTCGTCAGGAGAAAGGTTGGCTGGACCAGTAGTTCCTTTCTCTGAAGCAACGTAGTGGTGCACTCAGCTTTCTTCAGCCTCCAAGGTCTTCATTTCAGCTTGATGATGGATCTGAGAAGCCTGTTAAAGAAAAGCAAGAGAGGAAATTAAATAACATGATATGTTTAATAGAGAAGAACATCAATGGAAGAATATTCTGTTCACACAGCATATAACTCTTGTGGCATTTTGGAAATAGCTATGCTATTAAACAGTGGGCTAATATTACTACAGAAATATTCTAATAATAGATTCGATCCAAACCCCTTTGCGGTGATGGAAGTGCAATGAAAATTAACCACTTCACTGTCAAAAGCTGAGACTGAAAGTGTTAGTTAGCATCACTAATAAAGTGCATTATTCAGTCCCCTGAAGGCTACACTAATAACACATTAAGAATTGGATTTCTTTGCTTGCAATATTAGGAGGGATTCTGTCCCCAGACTAATTAATTTTCTCACTCTGATAGACATAAAATGATTGGGGGGGAAAGTGAGCTGATCCACTAGCAAATGGAAATGTGGCATTAGCTACTTTGTTATCATATTTGATATCAGATTTGTTTTATCCATTTATTGTCCCACAAGGAAAACTCCTAATCTATTTTCAGCCAGGGGGAAGAGGGGAGTACAGAACATAAATATTCTTACAAAGGAGTCCATAGATGCCCTTCTCACTACAAGCCATACAGCTTAAAGATATGCAACCACCAGATATTTGTTTCTGCTTGTAAGCTACATGCTGTGAATGTTTGTTAAATTGGGACAAGTTTGTAAAGAAAAGTCTTTGGAAAGCCAGTGCAGTGAGTACAAATCACAGTTCTTATGATGTTGTCATGATATTTAATTTACATCATTTCATTCCAACCCTTTTTATTCCCCACAGTGATCTGTTCTATATATTTTCACATGAGGTGAATGGGTCTATTGTAAAAAATGGATCAGACTTTCATTTGTGCACAAGTCCAACTCCTGAGCGCACAGACCCTAATGAATGTGTACAATCCATGATTTCAGTGAGGTTTGGATCAGTTCCGTATGTTTGCCTATAACATTCTCAGACTCTTGTCCTACCATGATCTATTTAATATATTAAAACTCATACATTTTATTTCTAAAAGGCTTAAGTATTTTCTCCTTTTGAAAAAGAAAAAAGAAATTGACTCTGTCTCTTTGAGTCAATAAGAGGTATGTCATTGACATCAATGGGAAGAGGATCAAGCCCTAATTAATGAATCACACTGTATGCTTTTTCTTTTCATTTAATCTCCTTTTCTAATCTGTTCTGTTCAGATCTCTCCATATTCCCATGTACAGGGCCGGCTCCAGGCACCAGCGAAGGAAGCAGGTGCTTGGGGCGGCCAATGGAAAGGGGGGGTATGTGTGGGTCTTCGGTGGCAATTCGGAGGCGGGTTCCTCTCGGAGGAAAGGCCCTTCTGCTGAATTGCCACCGAAGAATGAAGCGGCGTGGTAGAGCTGCCGCCAAAGTGCTGCCGATCGTGGCTTTATCTTTTTTTTTTTTTTTTTTTTTTTTTTGCTTCGCTGCTTGGGGCGGCAAAAAAGCTGGAGCCAGCCCTGCCCATGTACTTCCTTCTCTGCCCCAGTGCACTCTAAGTATCTACAATTTCACCTTAATGGATTATCAGCAGATCATCTGAGTATTTTTACTAAAACTATCAGCAGTGAAATAGTTAATAATGCTGACACTCACACTGACATCATTAGACTTAAGAACTAATATTCATTGAGAGGAATAAGGTAGTTTGCACCTGTCAAAGTTATTATTTTATGATATCAGCAGAGATTCAGAAATGCAACACTGTAGCAGTTCATATTTGGAGGGTTTTCTTTGCAACCATGAAAGTTAAGATACTTATTTTATTTAAAATGAAGCTTAGATTCTGCTACATAGGTCTATGACATACGGTGTATTCTGCAGAAAATTCCTTTGCACTAGAATACATGAGATTTTGAACATATGTTTTTTCTCCCCTGCTTGTGTCTCTTAATTTCTCTCTCCTTATGATATTATTTATTATTCAACTTTATAACTGAATTATTTAACTCTGTAAAGCAATTTGGAATACAGTAGCTATGAAAGATACTTCATGAGTAGGGCCCTTCATTTTTAGTTTTTATTTTATTTAATTTTTCCTGGGAATTTATCAGTGTTTATTACCACAACAACAAAAACAGGTGAAAATCAGTGCAAACAACTATTAATAATTTTTCTGGATAAATATTAGGGTTTATTTTGGTGGACGGAAAGACGGGAAAAAGTATTTAGTAGATTAATGCTTTGAATTCTGTTGATCAATGTGATTTGCCGCAGAACAAAAACAGAACTGAAGACACAAGGCCAACTCTGAGTTTAAGAAAACAATATATCTCTAATACCCAAATAAAACTTTTCATTTGAATAAACAGTTTACTGTTGTAGACTTAGAACTATTAGCCTATAAATGTTTACATTTAATAATTGGGCTACATCCTTAGCAGCACATTCACTGAACTTCAGCCTTTTCTCCTGGTTTTGTCTTTTTTAAAACTTTCAAATACTTCCTTGTGTTCTGAAACGTATTCTGATGCAGACTTTTGTTTTCTTCCCATTTTAGCGTGTCAGATCTTTAAACCATTATCTGCTAACAGCTTGAAATGTGTGTGTGATGGGAGTAAGATTCATCAGTACATTCAGATGCTCATGCCCTTCAAAGATTGTATACATGCCTGTTTCTTTGTGTGTATCTTCTAGACTAATACACAGCCTTACTTCAACAGGCAGCTTTGCATACACACACAGACTAATGTATTATTGTAATACATATATCTCAGGTAATGTATTGTAATTTCCTACTAAAACAAGTAATTTTTATATATTTGAATTATACAAAAGTAGGGTGAAAATCAGAAAAAAATGAATAATACTTTTTATAAAACCCAGTATTTTTTTGGTAAAAATCAATTTAAGCTGAAAACGAAGGAGCTTATACCTGAGGTAGTGTTGCCTTGTTAAAGCTACAGTGTCCCTAATACTTAAGCCTCTGTACAGATGTTTTTAAAATAATTGCATTACCCTACCACACCTTGCTTAACGCAATCTGAAATTCATGAGCTGATCATCCATTGACCTCAGCTGAAATTGCAGGTGCTCGGTTCTTTTCAGGATTTGGCCCAAAATACAACTGTTGAAAGAATGTCTCTTCAAAAAGAAATATGAGTAATTACAATAGGCACTCAGTATGGTATTGAGGGGCACAGGAAAACCTAGCTAGATAATATCCTCTTTAAAAAACACTGTCTCTTTTCAAATAGCATAGTGGCATCCATCTCTAAATGTAGTGCAAGAAATTTAATTCAGGAGCAAACAGCATCTTAAAGCTTATACTACTGCCAAACACTGTACAGTGTCCCCCAAATGCTGCCCTGGGGAACACTACGACTTGGGAGTTTAGCAACTGTGTTTTGGAGCCGAGATATTATAACCTTACAACAGGAAACTTTGTACTTGAAGATTATTGTGGTTATTTAGAAGGCTCATCAGGTATCAGCCCCTAGGCTAAAACAGTCAGAGCTAAAAAGCAAGCACCAGAATAGTCTCCTAGCTTATTATTATGCATCCAAATGATAAATTTACCACATGCCTCTACTTTACGCCATGCTCCTATAGAAATAGAAAGATTAGTTAACCTGCTGCTCAAGGCTTTGCTCTCTTGCAGGCCTATTTCAGTCAAGAGCGGTTTCTTTTCAATTATGTAAAATGATGTGATGCTGTAGAGAAACTCTAACAGGATTACATTCTAACGTGAGTCTGAGGGTGACAGTTTATCCTCCTTTAATATGACCAGGCTCCAATCTAGATCATGCTGTCCTGATCAGTCAGGACAATTTCTATATAAAATGATGAAGGGCTCACAGAGCCTTTTTCGGATGCTTGGGACCACACAGAGTGATAGTGGCTCCTGCACTCCTGTTCTGTGATTGGAAGTAGCCTGTGTGTGTCAGCAGTGTCTAAAAGAGAGACCACACGGTATTGTGGTTGTTCCTCCAGTCGTTAAAGAGATTGGGTTTAATTCTGCCCTGGCATATGTTGGAGAGCCCACCTGGAGAGGGATTGCCAGGCAATCACAGCTTCTGCCTTCACAAGAAGCCCACAGGGGGTCACAGTCGCACTGAAAGTAAGTGTAATTTATATAGGCCTTGTATTGGCCCCAAGCAATGGGATGACTTTCACCCTCACAGAGGAAGCTCATGAAGAAAGAGATTATAATTCCTACCTAGTAAAGAAACGCAACACACGCAACGCTGCTCATTAAGTAATACACTTAGAAGATCTTCGATTGAGGATACCAGCATTGACTACACTCACAAGAAGCTGGTGCTTTGGGGTTTATCTCTTGCGGTTACACAGGTTTTGCCTTCATAAATCTTTTAAAAGTTTCCTGCAACATGTTTTCTCCCCGTTCATCTGCTGTGGAAGTGACTCTGTTTTATTAATTCCAGGATCCTAAACTTCAGCCAGTGGTGGTTAATAAACTGAGACTATAAAACTCATAGTACAGAAAATAGGCATTGTCACTCAGTCAGTAACCACCGCTGATTGTATTAAGCAACAGCACAAGGACAAATCTAATCAGACATTTATGACTTCAGTGTTGACTGTGGTGTGACAGAGGAAAAGAATAGGAGCAAAGGTGCAAATGAAAGGGAAATATTTTATCTCAGTATCATGCTGCAATCGTTATTATTAGTGTTAGATATATATTTTACAGTAGAACTCAGAGACCCCAATCCAAATGGAAACTCCTTTATGTTAGGAGCTGTACTATAGGTCTCTACTCCAAATTGCTGAAAATGTAAGCTGAGGCTTACAGATTAAAGAATAGGCAATCTGCTTGGTTAAACAAAATAACACTGCAGGCAGGGGCAGCTCCAGGCACCAATGCAGCAAGAGCGTGCCTGGGGCGGCAAGCTGCGGGGGGCGACCTGGTAGGCAGGCAGCTTTCAGCAGCATGCCTGCGGGAGGTCCGCTGGTCCCGCGGCTTCGGCGGCAATTCGGCAGCAGGGACGCCGATGGCATGGCACCTGCGAACCTCCTGCAGGCATGCCGCCGAATCCGCGTGACCAGCGGACCGCCCGCAGGCGCGCCACCGAAAGCCGCCTGCCTGCCATGCTTGGGGCGGCAAATAACATAGAGCCGCCCCTAACTGCAGGGGATACAGTCACAGTTCAATCCATGCTTAAGCAAACTCCAAGGAATTGGAAAAACTGAAGCAGTTGATCTGTAGTTAATTTTCAACACTGAAGGCAGGTAAAATACTAACAAATACTCACACGTTCTCATTCAGATCCTCCCAATCCCCACCCCAAAGACCTTCTTTCATGATGTGTACAAGAGACTAGCTTACCATCTGCTAGTAAACTGATCATTTGTGGAGGTCAAATTTTGGAGGGAGGAAAATCGAGGCACTCTGCATGGCCAAAGCTCAGCACTTTATTTTAGCCAATTTCATTATTTGGGGGCAAATGAAGGGTAGGAAGGGTAGGGAGAGGGGATCTAGTGTGTTTAACTTAAAATAGAACCATCAATAATGAAATAAATACATGTGCCCATCATCACCTCCACAGCCTTTATCTTTCACAGCAGGGACTGTGTCTTCCCCTCTGGAAAGGGCCCAGCACATTTCAGACCCTAGTGAAGTAGAAATTATAAACACGCAGAAGATACAAAGGGTCAAATAATAGGGATGAATGAACTGTTTCGGAATAAATAAGAACACACATACACACACTTTATGTACCTATGTTTGAAAATTGCAGCTTAAGGGCCTGATCTTGCAACCACTGAAGTCAATGGCAAAGCCGCCATTCACTTCTTGGGAGGAGCTCCCCTTAAACATCTTCAAAGCTACCTTATTGTCCTCCTTCAAATCCAGATAGGATGGCTACAAAAAAAAAACCTTGGCAACAGTTAGGCACCTTGTGTGCAGAGATCACAGCCAGTCATCCTGCCCAACATTATCTTATTGTTTCCTTGTGCTCTCCTATCTATGTGCATCCACCTCTTATACTTAGCCTGTAAGCTCTTTGGGGCAAGGACTTCTCTCTTTGTTTTGCATTTGTACAGTGCCTAGCACAATAGGGTCCTGATCCATGATTAGGGCTCCTAGGTGTCATCACAATACTATAACTACTACTACTATTTCAGTGGTACAGGAAATCCTGACTCCTTGTCCAATATTCCAATCACCCAGCAACAATTTGCCTGGAGATGCTTACATTTTCCTAGACCTGTCCTGACTGTATCTATACCTTGCATATTATAAGTGACAATTCAAGCAGCAACCAAAAAGTTAAATGATAAATCCACCCTCGTTTAGAACTATTACAAGTGAATCAATCCTATTCAGCATAAATCTATTCTGAATACATCTATTGTGTCCTAGAGTAGAATAAGGTCATAATCAAGTCATGATCTCACCTCACACCTTTATCATGTACAGTAAGTACAAGACTATTATGTACAAAATTGAATAACAGCAAGAAGAAAAAAATCTAATTACATTCCTTTGGAGCCTAGAATAGTCTGTGTTACAGCCACTTGGACCTGTTTTTATATCATCTGATAACAAAAGATAATTATGGAATAATACATGCTACAGCCCTCTGCCTATATAAATCCTGTATATGCTCATTCTCAATGCACACCTACAAATAAATGGACATTATGGTCTCCTAAATTGATTAAGAGACTAAGATGATGATTTATTTTATATCTTTCATATGAGTTTTTTGGTTTTGAAACTGGAATTGGAAAATTCATGGCATAAGATCTATGTATCAGAATATAAATGGAAACATTATCAAAGAACCAATGTGCCTTTTTAATAAGCACTTATCACATGTACCCATAGATAGTCAGTCTCTCTCTCTCTCTCTAGCTGTATGGGAGAGGAGGAAAAAGGTACGAGTGGAAAGATGTTCCATCCTTGATTTCCCATTATCCTAAAGGAGATATCCCTTTCTAGATGACTATCTGCTGGGGAAAGGAAAACATAAGGTATCCCCTTGCAGCTGCTGTAGAGCAGACACAGTGAAGTCCATGGAGGCAGATTTTCTGCAAGCAAGGTAACAGTCCCACAGCAATATTGAAGCTGTTATCAAAATGACTCAGCAGATGTAAGTAGATATTTCTGCCCCCAAATCTCCCTCTTTTCACACCTGTTTAATTGATGAGGACATTTCTGCTTTTGCTTGCCAACCAGCACTGACAATTTTTCTCATAAACACTGATACAGCACTTTGCTGGAGGAAATTTAAATGGATTTGGGCTGACATTGCTGTGGACATGTCAGCATATTCTTGGAGACAATTTAAGAAATGGTGCTAATGATAAAACGCATTTAAGGAGACTTCAGACATAGCATCTTTGTACTCCTTTTATCTCCATCAAACTATAGCCATACAAATTATTTATTTTAAAGAGAAATTTCTTATAAAGACACAAGCTTCAGGAAATCCCTTCATTAAAAACAAAACAAATCATGATGCTATCATTGACAAAAGCTTTATCTTTTTGAAATTCAGGCCATGTTCAGATTCCCTGAAGTTGCCAACTGACAGCAACCCACATCAGCTATCTTTGTAGTTGCCACTAGGGGGACCTATTACGGCAGCAAACTTTTTTTTTCTCCACCAAAACAAAATAAAACAAAACACATCCCAAAACACTTTGGGAAACGGGGATCCTGTACAGCAGGGATGGGCTCCACCTAAACCAAATGGAATCAGTTTGCTGGCTCTTAAAATTAGAGCAGTTTTCAAACTAAGGGCTGGGGGGAGCCGACAGGTGTGGAGGAGCAGACAGAGACATATCTTAGGTGGGAATCTATTAATAGAGATTCTCTATGGCCTAGTAAGGAGGAGAGGAATCATTAAGAAAGGGATAAATAATAAGACAGAAAATAGCATGTTGTCTCTATATAAATCGATGGTATGCTCACATCTTGAATATTGCGTGCAGATGTGGCCACCCCATCTCAAAAAGTTATACTGGAATTTGGAAAAGGTTCAGAAAGGGGCAACAAAAATGATTAGGGATTTGGAACGGCTTCCATATGAGGAGAGATTAATAAGACTGGGAGTTTGCAGCTTGGAAAAGAGATAACTAAGGGGGATACGATAGAGGTCTATAAAATCATGACTGGTGTGCAGAAAGTAAATAAGGAAGTGTTATTTACTCCTTCTCATTACACAAGAACTAGGGGCCACTAAATGAAATTAATAGACAGCAGGTTTAAAACAAACGAAAGTAAGTATTTCTTCACACAATGCACAGTCAGCCTGTGGAACTCCTTGCCGGAGGATGTTGTGAAGGCCAAGACAATAACAGAGTTCAAAAAAGAACTAGATAAATTCATGGAGGATAGGTCCATCAATGGCTATTAGCCAGGATGGGCAGGGATGGAGCCCTTAGCCTCTGTTTGCCAGAAGCTGGGAAAGGGCAACAGGTGGTGGATCACTTGATGATTACCTGTTCCATTCATTCCCTCTGGGGCACCTGGCATCGGAAGACAGGATACTGGGCTAGATGGACCTTTGGTCTGACCCAGTATAGCCATTCTTATATAGATCTATGAATATTTTACTCACCCCCCCACCCCCCCACCCCCGTCTTGTTTCTCCCCTCCCACCCGCCTATTTACTGATTGGTAGCAAAAATGTCTTCGAATATTAGTTTTGCAAAATTGCTCTCAATCAAGTTATCAGGTGATGGACTATTAGAGCTACTCAGAAAAAAAATTGTTAAAACAGTTTTCCATTGGAAAAAGATTTTTCAATAAAACCTTTCTTCATGAAATGGTGTTGATTTCAATGAACATTAGTTTTGGGAGGGAAAACAAACAAACAAACAAAAAACGGAAAACAAGTGCCCAAAATGTCAAAATATCTTGTTTTGATTTTTTATTTTGAAATAACTTTATTTTGAAATGTATTTTATTTTGTATTTTTTTTTAAATAAAGATTGAAATTGAAGAATTGGGGGAGGAGGGGTGATTTATTGAAATGAAACATTTTGGTTGACCCAAAACATTTTTTTTATTTCTATTTAGCAAAAAGTTTTGATTGGGGGAGTATTTTTTCTTTGAAATCTCAAAAATTTTCATGAGACAGAAAATCCATTTTCTGACCAGCACTATATACAACCCATTTAACCAATAAAAATTAATCTTTCTATTGTTATTATATATTAAATATATTTTGCTTTTATTTATTTATGCTATCCCATCCTCCAGCCTCCATGTCAATGAGGGCATTTTCTGCATTAAAAAAATATATAGTTCCACTATGTAGTTTGTGTGTCTGTCTCTCTGTGTGTTTGGGGCTGTGTGTGTGGGGAGAGGGTGGGGGGGAGTAGGAAGATGCTGGATTTGGGGGCCTTGTGCAAGCGGTTTGCATTCCTGATGGAGCCCAGATACATCAGGATTTCCACTTTTCCCCAAGTGATAGAAAACGATGGCAAGCCAACGGAGAAGTCTAGTGAATCCATAAGCTATGTGGTTCCACTGGTCATTACGCCTCACGGACCAGGGTGAAGCAGGAGTAGGAATTGTGCTATAAAGGGCTAAGATAAAACAGGAAGTTCAAAGTTGACACAAATCCTGTAGACACTATGCAGTGCCACACTTTCAAACACTCTCAAACATACACACACTCTTTGAATTTCAGAAATAGGAGTCCACTGCACCAGCCTCTGGACACCTTTACATGGTAAAAGATATCATTAAATATCAAAGACACAACATATGGCCTACCATAAGCAGCATTAATGGACATTGACCTATTGTCCATCCCAATTTATCTTTTAAATCTCCTTCAGATCTTACCCACTCTCAAATAAATGCCTGGATATACAAACAAACCTTACACCATGCTTTAAAGATCAACAGCCTGAGGCCCTAGAAGAGCCAGAAGGGGCATGAGTTTTAAATCTAAAAATACTGTACCAAGAAGTTCCTGCCTGTAGTCTCCAGAGTTCAAATCTAGGGTCTGTCAACAGGAGCTACCTCAGCTGATCTCAATTGTCAGAGAATAGAGAGATCCAGTGAGGACACAGATCATGTATGTAACTTTTCAAATTAAAACCATTTATAAGCACATATGAAGCCAATGTAGCGTACCAAGTACAGGCAGACCAAATAGGCTGCCACGTTTTGCAGAAGCTGGAGCTTCTGCCTGGTATTCAGTGGCAGTCCCAAGTCTGTGAGGGCCCAAGCACCCTTGTATAAGGAAATATCTGTATTTTCAGTATAAAACTGCTGAGTGCTGCTCCCTTTGCCAGTCTCACGCCAGATGGTCACTTCCATGCTATTTTCACTCAGGCATGCAGAGAGGAACAGATGATCACCTCCAAGACTGATATTAAATGGAGATCCACATCTCATAGGATAATTCTACTCAACAGACCAGTTTTTGTCTCTATTAACCTTTCCCCAAGGCCAAGTTTGTCAGACTCTTCATCACTTTAACCCCGTACAGATTGAAACTTTGTAAATGTGTGTGTGTTGAGGAGATTAAGTTGGTGATTTATTACACAAATCTTTCACCTCAGAAGATCTGATTTCCCATCTGGATTCCATCATAGATTAAGTGGGTTTGATAGGTCTCACCTTAGCTTCTTGCCTGGTAGTTTCCACTCAGTTGAAACTGAAAATTAGACTATTAAGGGGGTGTGATGATGGATCTCTGGATTGAGAGTGTGTGGAAGTGGGAGTTGGAGAAAAAATGAAGCTGACATGTAGAACTGGTTGAATATTTTCAGTGAAATGTATGTTCATTGAAATACGCTGTTTCATTGAACTGAAATGTTTCACAAAAACGTATCTACTTTATCGAAGTTTTGAGTGGGATGTTTTCTCAGATCCTGGGCTCTCTGGTCACTTCTGACCATAAAGAGAGAGAAATAAAAAATCCTGTCCTTTTTTTATTTAAAAACAGGCATTTTGACACAATTCCATTTCATGGAAACGTTCAAAAGGTTTTGTTTTCATTTCAGTGTGGAACAACAACAAATTTAGAAACTCAAAAGTTGTTGCAAAACGTAGTTGTCATCTTCTGGCCTCCTCTATTTGCATGGCAAGAGAGTAAAAATGAGTCCTTTTGTTTGCTTTCTTGATCCTTCTCCAGAGAGCTTAGATCTTTCTATGACAAAAACTTGGCATGTCTGTTTGGTAAAACTAATAACACCAAATTAATTAAAAGAATCCCTCTCTCTGAACACAGACACTCTGTACTGCATTTAGCATAATGAATTTTGTACTGAGAAAAAGGAAGGCAACCTGCTGTTTCTTTGCAAGCAAATTGGTCTCTACCTATAAATTATTCTACACAGTGAAGCAAACAGTTTGCTTTTATCTAGAGATATGTGGGCAGCCTGGCAAAAAAATCTGTGGATAATTTGAAAAAGCTGCTTTTAGTGACCTAAGTGACTAAACATTGCTTCAGCGGAGGCAACATCTTGACACATTTTAAATGTGTTGCATGGTGTGCTACATCATTGATGAGATTCTGCACTGTGTCACATTAGCATAGGTGAGGGTATCATTCACTTAGGGTCTCTGGAAAATGAGTGTGGTTGCCTCTTTCTTATCTTCCTTATGACATGGGGCAAAGGGTATACTCCAACCACACTCCAACCTGTAGGACAATGTTTCTCCACCGCCGGTATCTGAATTCTCCCTGATAGTTTAGGAAGGCAGCAAGCCAGTCCCCGATATCTGAAAGGTTGAGAAACACTAGACTAGGATACGTTGATATAAATAAAGTTGTAAGCACCACAGCTACACACATATAATACCATCCCAGTCAAATGGAGCCCACCATTTCCCCCTTTCATATTAGTTGCACACAGTGCCTTCCCAGCTTTCAGCACCACTCCATAAGCACTGCTGAGGAGTTATTAAGAAAAAAAAAATATTTCCTGCACCCTAACTGAGAGGAGCCCATCACTGATGCTTTAAACATGTATGGGCCCACTGAAGAGAAGGCGTTCCCCAGGTAAAGCCTGAATCCTACTGTACATTACACGGTCTCTGGAACAGGCAAAGGCGATGCTATTGAAAGAAAGAAATTGAGATTTTTTTAAAAAAAATCATTATAATTAGATAATCTGTTAACAGAAAAGGGGAAAGGTATTAAAAAGGTGGATGAAGAATGTACAAAGTCTTTGCAACCCCTGCTAGCATCTGAGCAACTGAATTATTCATGAGCTGTACAGTAGCTCTGCACCAACTGTGGCTAGAAATGGTTTGGTTTTGTAATGTTTTCTTAGTGACTCCACAAAAATTCTTCACACCTACATGGTTAAAAGTGCAATTCTTCCACTGTTCCAATGCCAAGCACAATGGAGTCCTGCTCCACAACTGGGGCTACTAGATGCTATCACAACACAAATCATAAATAACAAATCTCATTTCCAAGCCCATTTTACAGCCTCATTAGTGCCTCACACATTCAGTAGCGTTCTCATAAAACCTACTGTTTCTGTGGACTCTCCTACCAGCGATGATATTCTCTAGAATATTTGTGGTAAAGAAACACCAAAGAGACAGTTGAAGTGAATCACTTTAGACATTTTGATGAACAGTCACCATTTTAAAGAGGATTCTTGTTACTCTACTGTTAACTTTTTATGTTTTTTTTTTTAAATGATACAGTTAATTTTGTTGGTTTAGTAATTCCCCGCCCCTGTTTTTTCATCTGTCCCAGAATTTTCCCATTCCAGCCAAGTCCCAAAATGCTGAGAGGGACTAAATTTACTCTATATGTTGGTACCCATTTTTGACCATGAGTGTGTCCTACCTCCTCTTTTCAGGATTCATGGCCAGAGCCATGTCGTCCCCTTCTCCCTTCTCCCCTCCCACCGCAAATATGCAGATTCAAGGAATGATAGAATCAAATAAAACAGAGGTAAAGGAAGGTCTTGTGCTTAAAGCACTTGCTGGGTACTCAAGGATCTTTACAAATCTGGCCCTGTTTGACTTGCCCAATGTCACAAAGAAAATCTCTGGCAGGACTAGGAACTGAACCAAGATCTCCTAACTGCTGTTGATTTGTATGGATGTTAGGTGCCTAATATCTTCACAAATCTGGTCTTTTTTCTCACTGTGCCTCAGTTCTCCATTGGTCAAATTACACTTCATTTCCCCCAACTTTTGCTCTGTCTTGTCTATTTTACTGGTAAGATCTTTGGGCAAGAACTGTCTCTCTTTCTGTGTGTATGTACAGTGCTTAGCACAATGGGGCCCTGATCTCAGCTACAAGTACAAATAATAGCAGTACACATAATAAAGCCGAAGAAGAAGAAAGTACAAGAAGGCCAGTACAAGTTTATTCTCTACAGTACATTCTCCATTGCTTTGCCAAATCTAGATTATAATTTTGTAACTAGTACAGTAAAATGAGGTTCAGGCCATGAGTATAGGAGAGAGGATATAGTAACAGCAACAGGTAAATATCTAACCTTATAGGTATGTCTACGCTGCCATTGGATTGCAGCACATCTAGACATCCCCAAGCTAGCTCTAATTTAGCTCACTCAGGTACCATTACCACTGAAGCTGTGGCAGTATAGTTTTCAGCATCGGCTAGCTGCCTGAGTACATATCCAGGGTTCTGGGCAGCTGTGTACAGCTGCGGTAGCTTCAGTGCTATTGGTATTCAAACTAGCTAGATTAAAGCTAGTGCAGGTATGTCTGCACATGCTGCAATCCCCCCACATACTGCAATTGTAGAGTATACATATTCTGTAAGGCTGCCGGCTGCATTCAGTGATAGAAAGGTCTCTGCTGTCCATGCATGTTTACACATAGGCATCTAATAGCAAACTTAGCCCTTGCTATTCAATTCTAGATTTTTAAACTATCCTTATGTTTGCCCAATAACAATTCTGAAACTGCTTGCTAAAAAGTCCTGCTAGGCTCATCTGAACTTACAGTCTTCTCACTGAATGAAGCCTCACAGAGACAGAAGGAAGCGCAGAAAGCAATTCCGCTTTGTTTTTCAACTTCTCTCCCCACCCTAGGGAGCTATGTTTGGTTGCATTAGTGAGATCAAAATTGCCATTGGTCCCACAAATGGCACCTTACAGCAGCAGAGTGCTGCAGGAAGCACCCCGTGGGGGTGACTAGATGAGAGGAAGAAAATATCGGGACACATGGGGGGCATGGGAGTCTGCCGGTGGAGCGAAAAAAAAGCCGAGTGCTGCCGGCGGAGAAAAAAAAAAACAGTGCTGCCGGCGGAGCGAAATATCGGGACAAATTGCGTCCCAACCAAAGATCGGCTGGGACGCGGGACAAACACCTAAATATCGGGACGTCTGGTCACCCTAACCCCATGGGACTGCTCTGTAGCTAGTGCTGCACAATGGAGGCCTGTACACCAGTTACACTCTCTTAGTGGCTTTTATGTGGGAGTTAAGTGGTGCATAGGGCTTATGTTGGACTTCTGCTCAAGAGTCAATTCCAGTCTGCATGTACCAAAGCATTCCAGGCAAATGGACTGGTTGCAAAAGTTCTGCCCTATGTTATTTTCCAGTATGGTGATTATTTTAGGGCATCATAATAATAATTAATATTTTGTGCTTATATAGCACTAGACATTCATGGAGCTGGGTAGATACCACACCATAAAGCCTGATCAGGTCAAGTAGGGAGACATTTGTACAGTGTAGGAGAAAATGGGAGGCAGTGAGGTTAAAGAGATCCCCCTGGCTTCAGAATAGTATCTGCTGTGAATATAATACATGTCTTCCTGCCTCTCTGTAAAACATCCACCATCCTGTGGCATTATATTAATTATTAATAAAAAGTTTACAAGTTCTGGTTGCTCCTGTGCACCTTTTGGATCATTCAAATGGGGATGGTAATCTCATGAGAAGAAGCTTTAGTGAGAGATTTCTTAGACTTCCTTCTTGTGGCTAGACCAGAAAAGAGGTATAGTCCCTAGCGCTGGGCACCCCAAGCTGTGGAAAGTTTGGATCTGGATCCAGTTCCACATCCACATTGTGTAGCTTACAGTCAGTCATAGGACTTGATTCTGATCTTACACTGGTGTAAATTAGGAACAACTTCACTGTAGCCAATGGAAGTATCCTGGTGTAAAACCAATAGATCAGACTCGGGTCCATGGTATTTTACCACTTCTACTTCCAACCCTGCCCAATTCTGGTCTCTGCCCAGTCCCTGTATCCCCCTCCAGTGGTATATAGAGGTTTTAAACAAGCCATAGGGGGCAAAGGCAGAATTTCCCCAGCACAGGAACAGCATAGGGCTACTATAAGCAATCCTATGCTGACCTTCCCCTTGCAAGCCCTGGGGTAGATGCATGATCAATTGTGGCCATAGGAGGGAGCGTGCACACTGGAGGTGGAAGGGAGTGGAGATTCTTGGCTGCAGTAGAATCCATAGGCAGCTTGGGAAAGGCAGCTGTAAGTTAGAACTGCCCTCCATGCTGTTGTAGATTATACCAGGAACTGTTTTGTACCCAACAGCAGCCTGGAATCCGTGCAACGCTAATGTGGTCTAAAGCCACTTTTACCCCTCCCCTCCCTCTGGGCTACTCTTTTTGTGCTGTGTCTCTCAGATGACACAGCCTGCAGTGTGACCCTATCTGGAATATTGTGTGCAGTTCCCGTCTCCATGTTTAAAAAAGATGAATTCAAAGTGGAACAGGTGCAGAGAAGGGCTACTAGGCTGATCGGAGGAGGAATAGATAATCTACCTTATGAGAGGAGATTTAGGGAGTTTGGCTGGGTTAGCCTAACAAAACAAAGTCTGAGGGGAGGTATGATTGCTCTCTGTAAATACATCAGAGGAATAAACTATTTTAAACACCAGGGAGGGGCAGGAGTTATTTAAGTTAAGAGCCAATTTTGGCACAGGAACAAATGGATATAAACTGGCCATCAATACGTTTAGGTATGAAATTAGACAAAGCTTTCTAACCATCAGGGAAGTGAAATTTTGGAACAGTCTGTCAAGGGGAGTAGTGGGGTAAAAAACCTAACTTGTTTCAAGGCCAAGCTTGATAAATTTATGGAGGGGAGATTGAGATTGCCTGCACTGGCGTATGGCTCATCTGCGACAGCTATTAGCAAATATCTCCAGTGGCTGGAGATGGGACACTAGATGGGGAGGGCTCTTAGTTACTACAGAGAATTCCTTCCAAGGTGTTTCACTGGTGGTTCTCGACACATGCTTAGGGTTTAACTGATTACCATGTTTGGGGTTGGGAGGGAATTTCCCCCCAGATCAGATTGGCAGAGACTGTGGGTGGGTTTTGCCTTCCTCTGCAGGTGTGAGGCCTGGGACATGTGCAGGTTTGAACTAAACTAAATGGTGGAGTCTCTGTAGCTTGAAGACTTTAAATCAAATTTTGAGGACTTCAGTAACTCAGTCAGAGGTTTAGGGTCTATTACTGACTGGAAGGGCAAGGTTCTGTGGCCTGTGATGTGCAGGAGGTCAGACTAGATAATCATGATGGTCCCTTCTGATCTTAAAGCTATGAATACAGAAACTGCACAGAAATGAAAAATACAAGGCGAAAAGTTTCCTGAATATATTCATTCTCTCTCTCTCTCTCTCTCTCTCACACACACACACACACACACACACACACACACACACACACTTACTTCAGTTTGGATTTGGTACAAATTTGGGTCAGAAGTTCCATTTCTGTTTTATCTGGACTCATTTGTATCTGCATTCAGCTCAGAAGGTAATAGTAAAATAACAAAGGACAAAAAGTAAATCATTGCGAGCGTTCAACAGAGTAATAAATTTCCTGTCTACAAAGAACTTGAATCAGCCCTATCCGGTGCAATTGGGTTTGTTTACTGTACAGTATTATTATAAAAATCCTTTCCTTGCTTGCTGAATCAAAATTAACTGTATTTCCTAATTCTATGCTTCCTGAGAGATACTGCCACATGCTCTATCCAAACACAAGCTAAAACTAACCCACCCTTGCAGCAATTATCTTCAAGGCTTTCAAGCCTCTGGGGAGATGTTGCCCTCCTATTTGCCATTGAAGCAGAAAACCACCTTGTATCCAAGAGGAAAAAACTGTTTTCGTATTCAATGCAAATATTTTAAGCATTTTTTTTAAAACAATCCATTTTACTCAAATCCTCTACTGAAGGATTATAGTAGGGAGGAATTAAACAGTGTTTTTTTTCTAGATGTAGGTGCATACTGAAAAATATTTTCAGTGAATAATCACTCTGTATTTTAATGAATTCGTTTGGCTGGGCTAATCTCCTTTTTAGAATCCCTTTCTGTGAACATTTGAGTTATAGAGTTATGCTGCTATGAGGAAAGCTAATTTTAGAGTGGCTTGTGCATGTATCCATAGAAAGTGAATTTTAAATTCACAAGGCACACATTTGCACATGAGAAATTCATGTGTAATGCTGCTATTTTAACTAACACCAAAGAATGAACATGGGGCCCTCCTGAGCTGATATGGTTAAGTTCTATAGCAGGGGTCGGCAACGTTCGGCACGCGGCTCGCCAGGGTAAGCACCCTGGCGGGCTGGGCCAGTTTTATTTACCTGCTGACGCGGCAGGTTCGGCCGATCGCGGCCCCCACTGGCCGCGGTTCGCCGTCCTGGGCCAATGGGGGTGGTGAGAAGTGGCGCGGGTGAGCGATGTGCTGGCCGCAGCTTTTTGCCGCCCCCATTAGCCCAGGACGGTGAACCACGGCCAGTGGGGGCTGCGATCGGCTGAACCTGCCGCATCAGCAGGTAAATAAAACTGGCCCGGCCAAGCCGGGTGCCGAACGTTGCCCCCCTGTTCTATAGCTTGAGTTAATGAAGCGAGCTGTGTAGTTAGGGGCTGTAATAGACCCATCTCCTCTGTGGATTGGGCACAGTGGTGGAAACATAACACTCATTGACCAGAGGGTTACACTTCTTCCAGTGAAGGATAAGATACAACAGCATGTGGCTTATCTGATGAATCACAGCTAACTGGCACAGCTTGAATTCTGAATACAGAAGGTCTCAGGTAACTGTTAATGAACACAGACACAAAATTAAACCCAAAATTGTTCAAATGAAGACAATATTTGAGTGGTGGTGAGGGAAAGGTTACCTTTAAGGGAGAGTTTACTGCTTCTGAGTCCATGTGTTTCTGAAGAAAAAAAATAAAAATAAAATGGTGAAGCAAAGATGTTACAGATGCTTACTAGTGCTACTTTGAGTTCTGAGTCCATAAATAGCCACTTCTCAGTTTAGCTCTGGTGGATTAGAAACCTTGTAGAATGAAGCATTGACCACAGGAGGAACTGAAACTTATCATCATGGTCTGGAGTCATGTCTTCAATGACCCTTTTAGTATGGATCTGAACTCTCTTGAAGTTAAGAAGGCTTTGAATTAGGGGTTTGGGTTTGAACACATCTATAATTTTCAGTCTCTCAAATCTTGCTAAAGCAGCATTAAACTCTTCCTCCACCCCCCAATTCAGTTTCTGACATGGAAGGATGCCCTTTTCCTTCAGTTTCATTCCCATCTTTGGAGAGAGGAATCACTGGCTCTGTCATCAAATACAGTTTCTGCCTATGAATGGGTTAACTTATGTGTTTCACTTTTCAATTATGGGGAAGATTCTTAAAGGATAGAACCTTTTGTAAGAACAACTACTTCCTCATTACTCCTGAGCTTAGATTTCTAAAAGGAGTCTCATTTTTGACTAAAGTGTGGAGTCTGCAACTGTTTCTCTGGCACAGAGAAGGCTAGAGAAAAAGGTTAATTCTCTCCAAATCATTCAGAGGAATTGGAATGATTAGGAAAAAAACAACAACCCAAAACAGATGAGGCACTGTCCTGCTCCCACTGATCCAATATTCAATTTCATGTCATTACTTCTGGTCAGACCCTGTGGATCACTCTAATAATTCTTCTACTTCCTGGGTAACTAAACCCTTCAAATATGAATACACCTCTTTGTCATTTTTTACCCAAGCTATACCTACTTCATTCTTTTAAATCTCTCCTCCCAGATCAATCGCACCAACCCCTTAAATCATTTTTGTTGCTTTTCCCTGAATTACTTCCAATTAATAACTATCTTTTTGCTATTCAAGTCTCCAGAATGAATATAGTATTCTAGACATGGTCTCTTGACACGTCTGGCTCTGCCAGTCAATAAATAGAGAGCAAAAAGGCTTGTTAGCGACCTCCCTCCATGCAAAAAAAAAAAAGAGTCTGGGCTCAGAAATGTGGATTTCCCTCTCTTCTACTTCAAATTCCTTTCAGTAAGAACAAACCCAGCCTTTGCTTCAGTGACTGCAACACACTTCAAAGATGATCTCATTGATAATGGTAACCACACCACAATGTCTTATAAACTGCCTTATCACTAAAGTATAAGTGCCTTTGGGGACATGATAGCCAAGGGGAATTGGTAATAGGTCATTGTCTTTCACCTGTAGATCTCCTTTTAAAATCTAGTTTGGGTCAGTAGTGTCCAACCAGAAGTCATTAGAAATGGTGATTTGAGGCCTGTGTAAAATGAGCTAGTGGTTTCAGTGCATTTTTAGTAGCACTACAGCTTGAAGGCAGGGTGTCTAGTGGGTAGGGCTCAGAAAATATGGGTTCCATTTTTGCTATTGCCTTGTTGGGTAACCATGAATGAGTCTCTGTGCCTCAGTTTTCCCACTTGCAAAATGGGGATAATAATATTAATCTTTCTAAAGACCGCTGAGCTCTATTGATGAGAAGCACTATATAAGGGGTAGTGTTGTTACTAACGAGGAGACTGAGAGTCAGAAGATCAGAGTTCTCTTGCTGACTCTTCCACTGACTGTGTGATAATGAGCAAGTAACTTTGGGGCAGATTGTGGTTGTGCCTCTGTGCAGATACACAAAGGGGGTGGGGTAGGCAGGAGGAGCTCTTCCCTTTAACACTCCTCCTCAGAAAGAAGACACAATTTCAGCCTCCACATTCTACTGATTGCAATGATGGCTTTCCTCTTACAGCTCCTGGGGTGGAAGCCACCATCTAGTGGACTTAAGCAGTGAAAGGAGATGACTGGACTCAAAGAAAAGCACATCCTGCATCCTGCTAAGAGGCAGTGCAAGGAGCACATTCCCCCTGAACACCAGGGAGCTGCAAGTGGCATTATGTTAAGTATTCATTTCACTTTCTGAGGGACAATTAAGTGGATAGAGACCTGAGTTCTATTTATATTGTAACTGGCTCTTCAGGCAGGGCAGTAAGACAGTCTCTTACTGTGTTATGCACAGTGTGGTCCCGTCTTAGCTGAAGCATCTAGCTATTGTAATACAAATAGTAAATAATGGGGTTCACATTTTAAAGCTTTTCTCTGCAACCATAAGGGCTAGAAAGTTATATTTTAATTAAAAACATAGAAAGCTGAAATTCTCCCTTAATCACATGATTCGGGGAACTGGAGCTTTAATAAAAGTGCCAAATATTACAAAATTCACAATAAAATCATGGGGATTGGCAACACTGCAAGGAAGAAATTGTAATCGGCCATAAAACCAGTGATGTTTCTTAAGCTCAATGTGAACATTAAGTAAATGTGACTGATCAATCCAATTATCCCACTTGGCTCCTCACTGGAATATTTATGAAAACTCTATCCCCACGAGCATAATAGAAGGTAAAATGAAGCCAAGCACCTAAAAACATCCCCTATTAAGCTACATGGGCAGCCTGTCCCAGATATTTCACTACAAGGGTGACGAAAACGAACAAGATAAAGTATCCTTTGCTGGCTAGTGTTCAACGAGGCAAAGCCCACATTGAAAAGGACCATGCTTATGTCAGTATCACCATCCAAACGGAGCTCTTTTGTTTTCGGGTGAATTTCTTCAAGTTTCTCTCTCTTCTTGGGGTTGAATTATCAAAACAGGAAGTCTAAGTTGCACCCCCCTAAAATCTGCATGTGCACCCCACTGCACAGGCATTCACAGGAAATGGGTTGAGATTTAACATAAAGTTGTCAGATTTACCTAAGTAAATGCCCGTCTGTATGTACAAATTCAGGATTCATGGGGTCAGTATTTGGAGTTGCAACACTAAGATACCTCTACAGTGTTTATAAGTAGATGGCTGTCACCGGAGGACTGACTAATTCCCTTAGTGGTTGGGAGCCATTAAGGGGTGCTATATTAGTGCGTAGATGATGGGTGATAAATCTGTCCTGTAGTGAATGCCAACTGGCCCTTCCATTCTCCTGCTGGGGACAAAGCCCTGTGCTTCAGTGGGATTTTTGTCCTAAGACTTAACTAACTGTTCCTCACAAAACCATGGTATGATGTTATTAACTTCATTTTGAGACAGAGAAGCTGATTGCATGGTTGTGGACAGGGAGTGTGATTGTGGGTCCCACTACAACCACCACACAGAATGTTGTGGCAGCATACAGGGGCTGTAAAACCCCCAGAGCCTACCCAGGGAGAAATGTAAGACAGTCTTGGCTATTCTACAAGCCCTTCTTGTGTAAACCCCGGGATATAGGTTGTACTGCTTGTGGGGCCACAGGTTGTAGGGGATGAGGCGGTAGTGACACATTCTACAGCTGTTCTGAGTAGGGCTACCCATAGGCTGCTTATGTTGGGCTGTCTCCAGACTGGAGGCATTTTCATCCCCTGGAGCAGCCCATAATCAGGAGGGCTCAAAAAGTGGCTTAAAGCCACCTTTTCCCCCATAGGGTTTGTGCTGTGCTTCTCAGAGGCACAGCTCAAAATCTGCCCCAGATCATTAAAGGGACTTGCTCAAGGTCACAAAATGAGTCACTAGCAGAACTAGGATTAAAAGTCACAAGTTCCCATCTTCTAGCCCTAAACCACATTTCCTCTCTACTGAGTCATCCCCCTTTGAAAACTCGGTTCTTAATGGCCTGAGCTGTGAGTGCTCCAGCTTTGTTGCTTTTCTTCCTTCAGTCTCTAGTACCAACCTCAGCCAGAGTCATTCAATGCAAGTGTAGGGCAGAGGCTTGGAGTCGCAGTGGGGAATTTAACTTAATGAAAGCGCTTGCAGAAACTCTCCTGTTTATAGAAAGCGTGAAAATGGACTGTATGATTTACAAGGTTAGAGTGAAACGAGTGCACAACTTCCTCTGAGCTGTGGTTAAGATAGCCTGGAAATTACTGTATTGTGTGATGGAACAGTGCATGCTCACGCACTTCCAAGAGTCAGTGTCTAACTACATCTTTGTTGTAAGTACCTGTTATTGGAGTTATCACACTGTTTTCACCTTGTTCTCTCTGACAGTGTGAGACAAAAACACATTGAAACATTGAAAATTTGCACCTGTCACTTCTTTGACATATAGGGAGAATCTGTATTTTGAGTGGAATTGTGAAACCAAAGGCAAAGAGAGAACTTCCTCCTACTGTGGCAAAATGGTCAGTGGTTGGAAAGCTTAGTTCTTGGATGTTGAGCTCACATGGATTATATCAGAGGTCTAGATTCTCAAAGATATTTAGGCACCTCAAGCCCATTGAAACCAATGGGAGTTAGGGGCCTAAATGTTTGAGGATCTGAGAAAAAGTTCCTAATCTTTACTGCAGTTAGACTTCAGTGCAGCCAGAAACTGGAGATATTATAACATTTAGCAGTAGATTTAACATGCATTCTACTATAGTAACAACATGCCTTGTGCGCACGGTAAGTAATGCCAGGATGTCAGAACATGAGTTTAGTTCAGATGTCCAGGTAACTTTCCAAATCTTGCTCCAATCTCTTGAAACTAAAAAAAAAGGCTGGAAATCTTGTGTCAAGAACAAATTTTGTTTTAAGATCTCTAGGAATTCCCGATACTAGTATGGCCAGAAATATCAAAACAACAGTCTTCCTTACCAGCAGAAGTGAACAAATAAACTGTAATAGCTTACTGACAAATTGCCCTTCATTTTCTGTTCATGGAATGCTCATGGTTTAACACATGATTTTCTGAAAAGTATTCATAATTCAAAGTTATTCCATTACATCTTCTGTGAATTACTTATTACTAAACATCTGATTGTGCTAAACTATGTTGCTTAGTTGTGATTGGTCATAGTAGTCATGTGGAAGAGTTCTGTTCCCTAATTCAGTCGGTATAACTCCTATAATCAGATTTCTGGTGCAAATGTTCATGGAAAGAAAATTTAAAATTAGCTTTACATTAGAGTTTGAAATTCACTTCCAAAAGGTTTTGCAAAACTCAGTCACACAAATATACGTAGAGATCAAGAAGTAAAGAGGTGTGAATACATCCAAAGTGACTTGGTGAAAAAATTCAAATGAAAATTCATAGCAATGTCTTCGCAGTTTTCAGACACCTATGCCCACAGGGCCAAATACCCAGTTGGTGTAGGTGGTACAATTCATTGTACACTGATTAACACCAGCCTAGAACTTGACCCACAATGTTTTGGGATTTTCATTTATAATTGTGTCCAGACTCAGGAAGTAAAGAGGTAGATCAAAAAGGGGAAAAAAAATAATGGAGAAAAGGCATCCCTATACTTTTTAGAACCTTCCAAAAAGTTCATTTCAGGCTCAATTCTAAAACCATCTTACATGCATGATGAAGGATTTGTTATTCTTTCTGAAGCTGTTGGCACAATTCTGGTTGTGAGGTATGAGACTGAAAACTAAGTAACAAATTCTGATCTCAGTTACAGTGGTATATGGTAACTTTTGAATAATTTAGAATAGAATCTAGTCCTAAATCCTTCCAGAACCTACGTGTTGTTATTAGAGCATAAAGCAAATGCCTATTGATTTGTTGTTCATTATAGGTATTTAATTGTTTAGCTTTTAAAAGATATTAGGTTTTCTTATATTATTTATTTCAAGGTGTTTTTACTTTTATTGGCCTTTGAAGAATTTCTTCTGCATCCCAAGTGCCTCAGAAGATGGGTAGAGGGATGAGCTTTTCAAATAAAATTATTATTGTGTGCCGATATAAGTCAGCAGTCATGGATTCCTTCCCCTGAAGCCAGGTTTGAAGCTCCCATAGCTTTGGGTCCTATGCTGCTACCACTGAATCAATGGGGAAAAATGATTTCCCCAGCCCATTTTATAATTCAAAGTATATAACCCAGCAGTCTATGCAATAAATATATTGTGAACAGTGGCAGTTCTTGAAAACACAGTTAACAAGTTGTGTCACCACCTTAAAATGGCAAAGAGATACAACTATAACAGAGTACTTTTGATACATTAGAAAGCAAACAAAAAGGCAATTTTCTCCAACTTTCTCGGACTTATCTGAATTATGTTAGGCATAATAGGTTTAAGGACAATATTTTGAAGAAAACATCTAAAATTTTGGTTCCATAAAGTCAGTTGATTCTGGCAGGCAATTACTGCTGCATCAAGGGATTCTTTAAAGACTTGAATAATAAAACAAGATAATGGACTCCGTCAGTTACTCAGGATACTTAAGTGTTTAATTCACTGTTCAAAATGAAAATTTAGCCTGAAGTTTCAGCGAGTGATGCAGTACACCATCACACACTGTATAAAATCTAACAGCCATGGTTTGATTTAGTTTGAAGTGAGGCTAAAACAGGCCTTCATGTTAAAGTGACTTTCTCAGTGTTCATCAGCCCAAATTTTAACCTGATGGTGTTTTTTTTTTCTTTTTTGTCCTTGAATCCTTTTTCAAAGTCAATGTCATTTTTTTTAATATGCAGTCAGTTCCATTTTCTAAACAAAGAACTTGAATGTTCTTTTCTTTGCCGAAAGAATAAATCATTGTTAATAGCAAAGCAGTCAGGAAGACCCCAATAATCACAGAAATAAATGATTATCTGAATGATCCCTTGTAAGCAATTCATGATCCTGTGTCCCCTAAATGAAGGCCAGCAGTTTTTTTCCTCGTTCCCATCTGTTCCTTCCCTCGCTGTTCTCATCCCCTTTTCCCTCTTCTCTCCCCATCCCTCAACAAAAATTCAAATACAGTCCATATAAATACTCTCACTTATTTCAGTGGGAGCTGGTCATTGCTCTCTCCTTCCCTGTGACTGGTACAAATCAAAGTGGTACCCTGTTTCTCAGACAGAAATAATCACCCTATGTGGCTGGCAATGGGATACTTCTTTGATTCACAATGTTTCAAACCAGCACTTGTAAGTCTTTTCCTTCTTTTGAACATTAAAGAGACGGAGAGATTCTATTAGCTTTAACTAAGCTCCCCTTAGGCTTGTGAACTGTTTTCTTTAGCATCTAGATATTTCTCCAAGATGGCAGGATAAAGGCGTAGCAAATACCCCCATCTCCTTAAAACAGATCCTCTGTACTAAATAAATGGCTGTAAGGACAACCTGACTCTCCCCCTCTCAGATAATAACAATACTTAGCACTTACAGTAATTGTACAGGGCTTTGCATCTTTCAAGCACTTTATAACTAATGAAGCTATAGTCCAATAGGAAAACAAGAAAGAGAGAATTAAGACAACAATAAAAATTAGGAAACCTATCCAAACCCAGATGTGTGGGTAAGCCAGTTCATTAAATTCAGACTAACTTCAAACTACCCTGAACTATACTATCCAACAGATACCCACCTGCTGGGAGCTGAATGTGCACAGAATCTCTTGACCTTCTACTGATTTTAATCAAATGCTTGTTTAAAATGTTACTTTTTAAATGTTCTAACGTCTGTTTCTCAGCATCCCAGGCAGCAGAGTAAAATAAGCAGAAGATAGTGATGTTGAGATTTAGGCAACATCAGTCATTGTTGGTAAAAGGGTATGAGAGGAGAGTCATGGAGCTAAGGAATGAAAGATCCTCACAAGATTCAAAACGAAAGGAAAAAATATACTATTAATACAGCCCATATGGTAAAAAAATAAATGCATTCAAATAGATTTCCCTGCATGACAAAGATTAATAGACCACCACAGAAATATAAAAACTAGAGAAAAGGAAATGTACCTAGAAAAAAGAAATGTATCATAGAAAGGAAGAGAGAAGACCAGTGTAGGAAGGCTTCATGGAAGACATGAGTTTCAAGGATGATGGATCAGATTCAGTGCTTAGTCTCCACTGGGAGACTAAGGAGTGTACAAAGGAGTTGGTTGCAGCCTCCTGATTCTCAGGCTGACACCATGACACCCCAACACCATTTCTTTAAGGCAGCAATAGGTCAAGCGTAGTTTAGAGGAACCTCAGGGCTCCTGTAAACTCAGCCAGCTGGTAACATCCTTCAAGTGGCCATCTACCATCTGAGACTAGTTGAAGCACTCTGGCCCAGCTGCCCTCAGTGATTCTCAGCATGCCCCACTATTCAGTGGTGGTGGAGAAATTAACAGTTGGGAAGATCCAACCCATTTTTAGTCCATTTGTGTCACCAGAGTAAGGCTAGATTGTAAAAGAGGACCTGACCTTATACCTCTATTATACCTACTATATTACATACAAAAAGCTATGTTAAAAGAACATTATTTAGGTTGTAAAGTCAAGCACTCAAAAGTTGGGAAATGAACAATTTATGGTTGGTTGCCCATGCAATCTTGTGTGTCCAACCTGTGCACTGAGCGAGGGTGGTCAGGATCCCTTACCTGGCTTTCTCTCTTCCTCACCCCAGATGGTAGGGAGCTTATGCCCCATGTGGAGCTCCCAGATGGGAGGATGGGCTGCTGGGGCATGGACTTTATGGCAGGAACCTGGCTCAGCTCTCTGTCCCCAACTTTAGAGTTGGGAGAGCTCTTGCCCCGTTTGGTGTCTCAAGGCAAAGGAAGGGAAGGATGGGAAGTTGGGGCCATATGCCAGGTCTGTGGCAGGGAAGTTATGAGCGAGGAAGCCCAACTTGTTTCTTTCTCTTCCCCTTCTCTCAAAATCAGAGTTCCTGCTCCATTTGGTACCCACTGGGTGGGACGGGACACTGGGGGTATACGCCACATCTGGAGGAGGCGAGATTGTGGGTGCAAGAAGCCTGGCTCTCCCAACTCCTTCTAAAACTGCTGCTCTGGAAGCTCACACATGTTCTCAGTGCAGTATCTGCTGCTGCTGCTGCCTTTGTTTTGGTGGCACCATTAGCCTGGCTGTGGCCCTGGAATGTTCACTGATTTTGGTATTCTGACACTTTTTTCCTGGGGAACACAAGTGAGAGAAGAGAAATGATATTTTTGAACACTTTATAACTCAACTAAATCTGAAAGGAATTTCATGGGACACAGAAAAGGCACTTGACTATCCCCTGCCAAATATCAAGGCCTTCTGAAAAAAATGGTGGTGAGAGAGCTTCCGAAAGAAAAGGTCACAAGATTTTTTTATAATGGAAATTGTTAGGGAACTTAAATATAGGGCATAGGACAACCAGGTCCCCATGTAATCACTGTATTGTTACCAAGAGTAGAATTCTGGAGATGGAAAAGCAAATCCTTAGTTCTACTTAACAATAGAGGCAAGTAATATTGTGCATGTGTCCCAGAGGAAAGTGTCTGAAGATTTTAATAAAGTTCCTAGTTTTCAGTCACATAATTATAACAATGCTAATGCTTTAGCACTTTCTAAATGCCAAATCATTATTTCTGCCATTTAGAAATTGTGGCTGTGTTAGGAAAATAAGATGTTTCTGATCTCCAGAATGAATGCCAAAATTAATGAAAGTTAGAGCTACAGGAATCAGACCTTGAGTGAAGTCAGAAGGTTTTTCAGGCTCTGAGCTGTTCAACAAAATATATACTGTAACAATACTTTGATTTATGTAGCATTTTATATCACAAAGTATGTTATTGTTAACTAATCATCACAGCTTCTGTAAGATGGGTAGGTGTTATCATTGACTTTTGGAGATAGGCAAATTGAGACAGGAATTTTCAGAGGTGCTGAGCACTCATAGATTCCAGCAACTTCTGCTGGAATTCTGGGTGCTCAGTACTACAGCTGGTCAGAAATTTACCGATTGGGAAATGCTAGTTTGACAAAATGATTTGGGGGAATGTATTGATTTTGTCAAAAAATATAGGAAATTATCATAATGTAGGAATAGGAATAATTGTTTGTCTCTTGATTCATTCTTAATTTCCTTTTATAAATGTCTAGAACGGAGCTTTTGATCTGATAAGAACATAGGATGCAGCTGTGATATTAAAATAATACAATTGTGAGGGATTAGCTGACTAAGGGGTTTGAAAATAGGATTATGGTTCCTTTAACATTTGGTTTATTGGTTCCAATCCAATTCAGATTAATGCTAACCATCCTAATGTCATTACAATCTGATGGCAATTCACTGTTCTGTATGAAATGAGTAGGTGAATCTCAGGACAGTTCTTTTTGGATAGGTGCACACAGCACAAAATCACAGTCCGCATTTGCAGTAACTGGTTCCTTGTGAGGCCAAAAATTTAATAGGCATGAAGACTAAATTACCCACTCATTCCTAAAAATGGTTGCTCTGGGTCAAGATTGAGGCACATGGTGGATGTGGATGTGATGGGTTTACATTTCTTCTATGGCTAAATAGAGGCTTTCAATTTTTCAGGGCAGTCATTCTGGCTCCTTTTAGCAGCACTGTAATCACTAAACATTGTAAAGGAGTAAATAAAATAAATCTTTCTTATTCAGGAAGGTGACAAGGGTCACTACAGTGCAAGCACCTCAATAAACTTTCTTTTTATGTACTAAAATGTTAATCTATTTACTGTCCTTTATTTTTTTTTCTTAATAAGATTTTAAAAAAAATCTATATCATGATTCTTCCTGAGAAAACCATAAAATCATGGGGTAAGATTTCTTCACGTTGCACAGGGATTTAGCTTCTATTAGCAATAATGGAAGCCATGTGGCTAAAACCTTATTCCCCATGTAATTTAGGTAAGAACTGTGAAGATGGTGCCAACCAGTAACAACACATCAGAAGCAATATAGTTGTCAGAACTGTGATCAAGAGACAGAGTGCCAATGAAAATCCACTGGAGCAGTTTGCTGTTTGCAAAGAAAGAACATTCTTCTGAGACTCCAAAAGCACATGACTCCCCCCACCCCCAATATTTAAAAAGCAAAGCTTGTGTAAAAGAGGGATTCTAGTAGTGACACATACTGGGACCTTAGCAGCTGAAGAAGGCTGGCAGCCTGGCAAGCCCCCTGCCCCCACCCCCAAAGTAGTTGAAGGGCCCTTCTATGATGGTCCTGAATGGAATACCTGGTAGTATTTTCCTGGGCTGAACTGAGGTGATGACCTAACATCTGCACCCTGTGTTACACCAATGCATAATTGCCTAATTGGAATGCAATTTATCTGTCCCTGTTTGAGCAAAGAAAATATGAAATACACACACACACACACACACACACACACACACACAATTACTCTTGTATCAGGAATCAGTTTTTTTTCTGGCAAACAACATGAAAAAATATGGTGAAACAGACAAGATCTAATTACAGTTGACCATTACAGTTCTACTCTACAATAGTCATTCAATATTTTTCCATTTCCTTTATTCCTATGATCACCAGCTGAATTCCTTTCTCCACAGTAAAGGGGCTTTGAAAGAAAATGAGATAAATTCAGGGGATCATTTAAGTTGGGGTCAGCAACGTTTGGCACGCAGTTCACCAGGGTAAGCATCCTGGCAGGCCGGGCCAGTTTTATTTACCTGCTGACGCGGCAGGTTCGGCCGATCGCACCCCCCACTGGCCGCGGTTCGCCGTCCTGGGCCAATGGGGGTGGCGAGAAGCTGCACGGGCGAGCGATGTGCTGGCCGCGGCTTCTCGCCGCCCCCATTGGCCTGGGATGGCGAACTGCGGCCAGTGGGGGCCACGATCTGCCGAACCTGCCACGTCAGCAGGTAAATAAAACTGGCCCGGCCCGCCAGGGTGCTTACCCTAGCGAGCCGCGTCCCGAACGTTGCCGACCCCTGATTTAAGTGATCATTTACTTGAATAATGTAGCTGAAGTCAACGTACTTAGATCATGGTGTTTTCACTGCGGTAAGACAACGGTTGATGCTCTCCCATTGACTCCGCCTGTGCCTCCGGCACAGGTGGAGTACTGGAGTTGACAGGACAGTCTTTGGCGATCAATTAGATGCGATAAATCGACCCCCACTGGATTGATCGCTGCCCATCGATCCAGCAGGTAATATAGACAAGCCCTCAGACTCCCTACGTACCAGAAGAGTTTTAGGGAGATTAAACCAGGGATCAATTCAGAGGTGGAAGTAGGGCGGTCCGGTTTGGTACTCCATACCAGTAAGCTATTTATAGCTGGTACGGCGAACCGGAGAGACACAGAAGGAGCAGAACATGGGGCTGCTGGGTGGCCCCACACTGGCAGCAGCTCCAGCGTGGCTGTACTGTACCCCAGCCCTTCCATGCAGCTGCGTGCCTGCATCTCCCATCCGGGGTCTATAGAGCAGCTCCACTGGAGAATAAGACTGGGGGTGGGTCTGTGGGCAGTACAGCCACGCCGGAGGAGTTGCTGGCATGGGGCTGCCCAGTGGCCCTATGTTCTGCTCCTTTCACCGCTGAAATTCCAGAGCGCCCTGCAGTTGAGAAGTCTTGGGCACAGGGGGCCTCCTGCCAGGTAACATGGGATGTATAATGGGGACGGAAGGGGGAGAGTGCAGGGCCCGGGCTGGGGGTGGAGCGGGGTCATGCGACGAGTCACTTGGGGAGGTCACATTCCCTCTCTCCCCACCCCCCCGGTAGCCGGTGCAGCGTGCCGGTAAGAAATGAATTATACTTGCATCACTGGATCAATTTGACCCAAATTGAGAATAATGGAAACCTATATGGGAAAGGAGGGGCAGATAATCTAATTTATATCAGTTTACACATAATCACCTTTGAATTTAGCTAAAGCCAAACTAAATCTAAAGGATTCTAAAATGACATAATTTACAGGAACACAGGAGGTATAACAGGAAAAGCAACTATTTGGAGGGTGTAGGTAAGTGTAGGTTAAAGCAGGCAATCCCTAATATGGGGGTGAGTTTCTCAGTCTGACTACACACTTTGTGATGCAGTATTCCCAACCTTTCATATAGCTGTGACAGAATGTGAGCGTCCTGCCATGTCCCTGACAAATGAGGCTTGAGTAGAACTCAGGTTCAAACAGGTGCTCCAAGGAAGGGGCATAAAAGCAGCTTGACAGGAGAAGGAAGGGAGATCCTGTTTGGGAGAATGTTATTCTCTGAGCCCAGAGCTGTGAGCCTATACTGAGAAATCCAGAGAGGGGGAATACTTTTGTGCTGCATTTTGAGATTTGTTATCTGATTTTCTGTGACCAATACATGAGTTATCACTGGAAAACAGAGGCCCTGAGTTGCTTATCCTGTTTAGTTTTCTTTTTCTTCTTTTTTTCTTACTTCACTAGCTGATAGCACCATTCTATTATTTATTCAAGCCATTACTCATACCTTGTTTTCCACTCATCAATGAGCCATAAGTTTGCCCCAAATTTCTGTAATGAGACTCAGTTACCTTCAGCTTGCTCTTCTCATAAACCATCATTCTGGCTCCATTCTAACCCTCTTCACACTTTGCAGTTAATCGTATGTACAGGTAGATATTTTATTTTATGACTCAAGAGTTGTTTGAGCCTGGGGGCTATGAAGAAAAGCTTCCTTGTATACCATAGTGGTGGATGACATCTAAGACATCTAAGAACGGGGGGAGGGATAGCTCAGTGGTTTGAGCTATTGGCCTGCTAAACCCAGGGTTGTGAGTTCAATCCTTGAGGGGGCCACTTAGAGATCTGGGGCAAAATCAGTACTTGGTCCTGCTAGTGAAGGCATGGGGCTGGACTCAATGACCTTTCAAGGTCCCTTCCAGTTCTAGGAGATAGGATATCTCCATTAATTTATATAAAAAAAAAAAAAAAAACATTAGATAGGTAGAAAAAACTGGGGTCTGAGGACACCACTGGAAAGGGCATTGCAGTAGTCAAGGTGGGAGAGGTTTGCCCTGGAACAGTTGAACAGTACATTAACTGGTACTCCCTGCTCTGTATTAGGTGGCACTTGTAAGTTCAGCTGTTGTTGAAGGAAACACTGACCTTGAGCTGCGTAACTGTCAGGTAGTGAAGAAGGAACTGATTTCTAAATACGTGGTGTCTGATTCTCCTTTCACTTACCTCAGTGTAGATAAAGTGTAATTACATTAATATGCTCAGTGTGAGCGGACAATCGGGCATTCGCTGGCATTTCGCTGTAGTATTGAAATCTATGCATTTATTTTATTATTGATTTGGACTGGTCCCCTTCTCCCCTCTTAAAGCCTTTTGCACTCACCTTGAACATAGACACACACTTAGCCAGGGCTCCAACACAAAAGGGGTTAAGGACATAATGTTTATACTACAGTACATCCGTCAGCAATTTATGAAGGTATGGTGGGTTTTAGTGCCAGAAGCTATGGAACAAGAGAGACTATTGTTATAACAGCATGATTCTGTAGTAAAGCCTGTCACCTTCTGTTCTTGAACCTTTGCTAATGCACAAACACAATGTGCCCAAACGGAAAAGTAGTGCTTTTCAACTGTTATGTGGTGGCTATTAATGTAGATACTGTTGGTAGACAGGATACTGGGCTAGATGGACCTTTGGTCTGGCCGTTCTTATGTTCTTATGTACTATAATACAATAAATACGCTGCTACTGCTTACCATAACTCTTAATTGCAATGGAAATAAGAATATTTTGTGATACTATTGTTTCTTTGAGGCTAAATCCTGCAATCCTTGCTCAGGCAAAACCCTCCCTGAACTAATTCAATAGGAGTTTCCCTGAGAAAAAGAATGGTAAGCCCTTGTGAATACCCTGGGGCAAAAACTATGTAGCATCACACCTCACCCAATGCCATTGGGCTCAGGGAGGTAGCATGGAGTGTGATTCAACACAGAACATTGCTCCCTTTTGTCTGTGCTCTCACACTAGTTTTATGTTCTTGTAACTCCTGTCACATCACTGGAGTTACTCTTGATTTACATCACTGTAAGGGAGAGCAGAGTCCAACACACATGTTCAGTAGTGGAAAGATGGAGATGAGCACTTTTAGTAGTGGGTTTATCATAACCACTGACAACATAGAGTGGGTGGGTATGGGATTTGGAATTTCTCTAGACCACCACCACCAGCACTCTTTTCTTTCTCTTCCTCCCACCTAGTTCCGCAATCCACCCATCAGTGTCAATTCTTCTCCCAAAAAGTTCTCTCTATTTCTGCCCAGTTGCTTGCAAATGTGAGAAAGAATCAGGTGAAAAGAAGCTTTCAAGTGGTGAAGAGGGATTTGGGACTGGCTTTTACTAGGTGTATACCCTTCTTCACATAGTGCTATTATGGTTGGTGACCTCTGACATAGTCTTTACCAAAGGAATCTCCAGATTACCCTTGTGCATAAGTCAGTGATACTGAGCGTGTTGCTCTATTAAAAGAAACTCTTTAGGGCCCTGTGGATAGCTTTATTATTATTTGAAGTAGTTGAAGTAGGGGTACAATAGCATGTACAATGTGCTGGGGGCTCTCTATACCTTTAGGGAGAGACAGTTTCCATCATAAGAGTTTACAATCTAGGTCTCATGAAGCCCAGTGCTTTCATTAGAGCTCCCTTTGTTTTGCCTAAAACATGTGAGCCAGCTCTAGGTGTATGTGCTCATTATCCTCTTTATTCCATACCTTAAAACCAAAAAGGAAGGGCCATGAGAGGAAGAAAAGAAAAGCTAACATTGCCTCCCTGACTGTGTTAGAGCTGGAACCAAAAACTGAGGAGAGAGTAGATAGAGTTGAATGGATTCTTGGCAGAAAATAACCAACTAATCATAGAGACATGTCTTGTTGTGTAGTCTATTGCTCACAGCACAGACCTGAGAGTCATCAGTGCCAGAATTTTAATCCTGGTTCTGACACTGATTTATTCAGCCTGGAAATAAAGTGCAATTTCTAACAGTGAGCATAATTAACCATTGGAACAATTTATCAAGGATTGTGGTGGATTCTCCCTCACTGGCGATTTTAAAATCAAGATTGAAAGTTTGTCTAAAAAGGTTTTTTTCTAGTTCAAACAGGAATTAATCCAGAGAAGTCCTCTGGCCTGTGTTATACAGAAGGCCAGACTAGATTATAACAATGGTTCCTTCTGGCCTTTTAATCTATGAATCTATGCGTCTATGAAGTGACTTGGCTGAAGGTCACACAAACCTTTCTGTTCTTCTGTTTCCCCATAGGTAAAACTGGAATGGTAGTAATTACCCACTCACAATAGTGAGTTTCAATTTTTCATGTTTGTCCTGCTTTGAGCATGAAAAAACATTAAGAACAGCATCACCTTATAAGTGATGTAACAGCATCATAATCCTAACATAATTCCCACTCTGAGACTGTGTGTCTGTCAGACACTTGGTAGGATGTAATGCCGGTCACTTATTTAGATATTTACTAGGTATAAGAATAGTTGGTAACACTACAGTACCTTTTTGCTACTGCACACCACTCTAAAATATCCTGATGTTATCTGTGAACCAGTGACTAATGCCATAGTGTTAAAAATGACTATCATTTTGCCACCATTGCTTCATAATTGTTGAAAACAGGTGAAAAGGAAGGACCATTCTTATATTGGCACAACTCTGGTCAAAATTCAAACATGAAGGAACTAGTTTGTATAGCATTATATATATAAAAACATCTCTGGAAAAGATAACTGCATGTAATACAAAGCAGCAGCTCAAATAAAGGAGCTTTAATCAATGCTAAACCTGATAAGTAGACACTGGAAAAGGCTACATGGTATTAGACTGAATGAGAGGATTAGTGCTAAAAATATATGAAAAAGAAGCTAATATAAAGTTTTAAATAATGCAGTTGCCAAGTTTCAGCACCTGGGTACAAAAATCTATTGTTTAATATCAGAGATATATGAAGTAATGCTGGGGTATAAGAACAAAAATTATAGCATGCTGGTTCAGAAAAGAGGTCTATCGAGTCCAGTATCCTGTCACTGCTTTGTTGAAGGTGCAAGAAACTTCTAATGGAATATCATGTATATACGCTATCCATAGGGGAAATTTCATCTTAATTCCTGAGCAGTTAGTTATTCATGAGGCTATATATACACATACTACACATATATGTCTTTGTAGTACTGTATATTTACCTTAATGAGTTTGGGAGAAATAGAGAGAGATACCTTTGCAATTTTTATCTTACCTACGTAACTGTGGAAAATCTCATTATCCATATAAATGCCTGACCCTTTTTTTGAATCATAAGCTCTTGGCTTCAATACTATCTTGTGCCAGTGAGCTCCACAGTTTAATTCTCCATTGTGTAAAAGGTATTTTGGGTATTTTCGAAATATGTTGCCTTTTGGTTTCGTTTAATTGTTCTTTGTTCTTGTATAATGAAAAAGGTAAATTGAAATATCCAGTTTATGCTCTATAGACCATTCATTATATTATATATTTCTGTTATATCTCCTCTCTTTAAACTCCTTTCTAAAACTAAATAGGCCTAACCTTTTAAATTTCTCCTCATATCTAAAGTCAATGTGGATGCTCGAAGTGCAAACCAAGCCTTATTTGATCCATAGGTTTCTTTATAAAAAGTAAGATGAATAGAAACTTTATCTTTCTGCTACTGAGTTACATTTTGTGTGAACTTGTAGAAATGTATTTCTATAAATGACAATTGATGATACACTTACAGCATCTTTAATACAAAGATCTCAAAGCATTTTACAAACATGAATCAATTAGGCCCCACAATGCCACTCTGTTGTAGGCTGGTGTTATTAACCCTAGTTCACAGAAAGGTAAAGAGAGATATCAAAAGGTTAAACGACTTGTCCAAGTAAACTCAATGAGTCAGTGGCACAGACAGGAATAAAAACCAAGGGTGAAATCCTGGCCACTTAAAGTAAATGGCAAAATTCCTATTGACTTCAATGGAGCCAGGATTTCACCTGATTAGTCCCAGGCCCTTCCCCTGCTGTAACCACGAGAACACAATCTGTTTAAGTGAATTTAAGTTTAAATGTCTGTTCCTTCCACCCTCCCCCTTTGTATTTTCAATATGATTTCACAAAAGTGCTCATCACACACTATTACAACTATATGAACTTTAGGCTAGTAGCTATAATCCATTATGTGCTGGCCGCGGCTTCTCGCCACCCCCATTGGCCCGGGACGGCGAACCGTGGCCAGTGGGGGCTGCGATCGGCCGAACCTGCCACGTCAGCAGGTAAATAAAACTGGCCTAGCCTGCCAGGGTGCTTGGCCTGGCCTGCCAGGGTGCTTGGCCTGGCGAGCCCCGCATGCCGAACGTTGCCAACCCCTGTTTTAGAACATATATAAATCACTGACTGCTCCACCTGGATGCTGGTCCCTTGATCCCTTAATACTTTTATGATAGTACTAATGATATTCTTCTAATTATATGCCTTTGCTTTTATAGCATTTCCATTGACTTGCTTTTCTTTCCTCCAAATACCCTACAAGTATTTCAAACAACAATAGTGATTTTTTTTAATTTAATACATATATTTTTAAACCGATAATGTAAGAGTTGGTAATACTGAAAGGTATATTTTCCCCGTACATTTTTGATGCCGCCACTGACATTAAATCTGGACAACTAAGGTGCTTACTTTACTAAGATAATGTTATTGCTATTAATAGTCTTGAAGAACTACTGGGTTTGGAGCCACTGCATAAAGTCATAGATGGCTGTATAAAGGCCATTACTTTTATAGGTAGAACATTAAAAAGAACAGGAAACTCCACACATATGACTTTGTACTACTGTACATTTACCTTCAAAGGGCCAGAAATGAATTTGACAGGAAGAGTACTGTGAGAAATATAATACTATATAAATGACACTACGGTGCAAGCTAAGTTTATGACTATATAAATATTGATGTTATTAATGCCACCTAGAGTATGCAAGTACAAAATATACCACCACATATTGTATGTAGTGTAGCAGTTTATGTCAGTGAGGCATTATTTCTGTTGCAATAAGATCTGTTTTAAAATGATTTATTGCATTTAAGCTCTATGAGAGAAAAAGAGAGGGAGAGAGGTGGATATGGGTGTGTGTGTGCAGAACTTGATAACAAAAAAGACCACCACATTTCCCCTTAAGTTTATTGCTACACTATTCTGCATAGCAATCTAATAATGTTGGATTTGGCATATCTACAACAGGAGCATAATCATCCCATCACTTACATGTACCTGGCCTCAATAAAGTGAATGGGAGCTTGGGTGCTCATAAATGGTGGGTTATTTGGACCCATGAATATTGGATCTGGGATATATACATAACAGATCATATCAACTGGAGTTTGGAGAAGAACTCTGTCAAAGGACAATGATCTCCTCGGCTCCATTATTCTCTCAATTACTCATACATAGCTCTCCTTGAAGAAAAAGATATTGAAGTTTGGGCATGGCTTTTTGAAGCAGGAGAACTGAATCCTGTGAAAATGTTCTACCCTGCAGACTTCATTACTGCTACACCAAATGACCAACATAGATTTAATCATTTTTATCATAAAATCATAGAAATTAGACTTGGTATGCCAACTACTCCAACCTCTGCATTCCATGCTTGTTTCCAACACTGCTTGCCAGTGCTTTGCCAGGTCTAAATCTAATTGTGTCCAGCAATGGGGCTTCCACAAGTTCCCTTTGGAGACTGTTCCACAGATCTCATCATTAGGAAAATTATCCTGATATTCAGCTTAGTATAAATGGAAGTTAGAGATATTGAGGTGAAAAAAGTCTTGATTTTCAAAGCTTCTGAATACTCAGCAACTGCCTTTCATTTTAATGGGATATTCTGGAGACCTAATACTTTTGCAAATCTCGTTATACAGGGTCCCAATGATTTCAAGGGGGTGACTTACATGCTTAATCAGGGCTTATCTATGGTGAAATATGTGCTTAGGAGCCTACTTTTAGGAACCCATTTGTGAAACTCTTGGCCAACATTCGTTAAATTCCAAATTATTGTTACTTATGGTATGTTGACAGTTGCAGAGAAAAATCCGGCATTGGTACAATCATGTTGGACACCAATCAAGGTTACATGTACCTTTTATACGTCTTTTCATTCTGACTTTAGGGTATCTGCTCATCTCAGAATTTATACATGTGCCATTAAGGTAACGGGTATCAAGAAGTGAATAACGTGCACCTTGTTAGATGGTGGTAGAACTTTGCCGTGGACTTACAATCTTACAGTTACAAAGCAGCCAGATTTTATTCAGATGAATTCTCTTTTGCATAGGAGAAAAAAACGTAAAGAAATCAATGTCTTAGCTTTTATAATAAATTGCTAATAAAAGAAAGTATTCAAACATTACTGCCGCTTGGATTTTAGACTTTTAGTGCATTTCATGAATTATGTGGAAGGTGACAAGGTTACAGTTAAAACTGGGAGAATAATATAGTAATAGGGGTTTTACAATTTTCACAGCTGAGAAGACAAAGTAAAAGTGCCTCTCATTTTATAATTCCCTATAGAAGTCATAGTCAGCCATCCCACACACAGGATAAGAACTCCGGGTATGAAATCCTGGTCCCATTGCCCCATTGACCTTATTGGATATGTTTACACAGCCCACAGCAGTGAGCCTCCCAGTCAGAGCTGATAAATTCAGGCTTGAAGGGCTCACTCTAGCGCACTAAAAATAGTTGTGTAGATAGTGCTTTGAAGTAGCAGCTTAGGCTAGATCTTGGGCTCTGAAACCTAGGAAGGGGAATTGGTTTCAGAGCCTGAGCTGCAACTTAAAGCACTGTCTACACTGCTATTTTTAGAGTGTTAGCATGAGCCCCACTAGCTCAAGTCTGTTGACACAGGCTGGAAGGCTTACTTTTGTGGGCTGTGTAGACGTACCCATTGGGACCATTATTTCACCCAGGGCCTTTGACTCCAGAAACACAGATTATTGTCACTTTTGTTAAAGAATGAATTTAAAGTTCGCACTTAAATATTATAGTTCTGGTGGTCAGATATGTGCCCAGACAGACAGACAGACACTAATTATTGAAAATGATTGAATGTCATACATGATTATAATGCATAATTAGTGCTGTGTAGGAACTGGAAATTCCATTTCACAGGAAATTCCACAGTTTAAAATTTTGTTTTCATTCCAAATCAGAACAAAAATAAATAATTTTGAAATTTTGCATGAAATCAAAATATTTCAATTGTCTTTTTACTTAAAAAGAAAAAGAAATATTAAATGAAAAGTAATTTCAAAATGAAAAATCAAAATGTTCCATTCTGAAATTGTCCTTATCGAAGCACTTTTTTCAAATTTTGTTTCAAAATAAAATTTCATCAAAAGTGATACATTCCTATGGGAAGTTTTGGTTTTGACAAAATGACGTTTTCCAACAGAAAAATGTTCTTGCACAAAAATTTCAGCCAGCTGTATTCAGGATGCTAAAGCCATAGATCAAATTGATGACCTTATGGTAAAGCTAAAGGCTTGTATACATTGGCATGCTAAATCAGTGCTGCTGCGATCGATTGCAGCAGTGTTGATTTAGTGGGTGTGGAGAAGACGCAATAAGTCGATGGCAGAGCACTCTCCCATCGACTTCAATACTCTACCTCTCCAAGAGGCGGAAGCTAAGTCAGCAGAAGAGTAGTTCCTTAAGCAGCAATGTAGACCAGGCCTAAAAGAAATTACCTAGCTAGTGTTATATGCTTTTCTCTTCTACCCCTAATAATCTAGGAGGATTTTGCAGCTGACTAGTCATACATTCAGAGTGCCAGATTCTGCACAGGTGTGAATCAACACTGGTGTGGCTCCAGAAAGCCAACAGAAGTATGCCAATATACACAAGCTAAGGATCTGACTTAACGTGTATAAATTACACAGTGCATATGCTAATATCAGATTAGTTGGAAATGGGTATTGGAACATCCGCTTCTCCTGAGTGTACTCAGATATACTCTAATTATTTCATTTACCAAGAGATAAATCAGTAACTGGCTGCTCTATTTTTATGCCACTCATGAAATTACTGTCTCAGTAAGGCAATGGCAGATACTGCAGTGCAATCTCTCAGGTATTACTTTTAGAGATAGACTATCCAGCACTGATATAACTACTCAACAGGAGGCACCAGTGCATTGGGTTTGAGGTGCATCAGCTGGCAAAAGCCCTCAGAGGAATACTTCAATATTCATTTGGGAAATTATCTCTGGCCATTCTCTTTTCCAGTGACCTGGTTTCATGCTGAAAGCTTTAGGCTAGGAAAAGGGTAACAATGTAATTTTGCTTCAAACAAACAAAAAACAAAGAGCTTGTAGGAACATAGAAAGGCTTATCCTTTGAAAATATATTTCAATTCCTCCCATGTTTCTGGAAGGAAAACATTTTTGGTAGTCTATATTTTACCACTGTTTCATTTAATAATGCAGATCAACATTTATCCAGGGAGCTCTTTCTGTGCTTTAATTCACATTGTATGTCTGCCAACCTGCTGTCTCTTCTGATGACTCTTATTGTTTGCCAGTTATTTTGTGGACCATGCCAGTAATACCACTACAATTAAAGAGCGTACTGGCATTTTCATGAGAAACCTGGATTTTTAGCAGGAGGGATGTAGTGATTTCTCCCCATTTCAAACAGGCTTAGATTTATACCTTAGCATATCTGAATGAATGCTTTCTAGTGAGATCTATCTCCGAGAGAACCTAGCATCATTATGTGTAATGTTACCTTTTGTACATGATAAAGACAATTGCAAATCATGTGCGGTGGCTGCAATTTAACATACATCAAAAAGACCTGATCCTGTGAACTGCTTAACATGTTCAAAACCTATTGACTTTAACTGGAGTTGAAGATGCTCAGCATCCTGCAGGATTGGGGAAGAGGATTGTTTCTTCCGGTGGCTCTGAAAAATGAGTGTAGGTGCCACCATTCTCAAGGCTTGCAGGAAATAAATTCAGTCTCTGGTATAAGTAAAATCAACTCAGGCTTATGGACAATAAATTCAGTCCCTGGCATAAGCAAACTCAGTTCATCTGGATTAAATTCTCACATACAGCCATCTACATACACGGCAATCAATGGAATTACTCTAACTGTGAACAGAACCTGGCCTTGAGAAAACAGCAGTGACAACTTTAGGGACACTGAAACTCATTCTAGCTCCACTAATTAGTTTATGCTGATAAAGTGCTCTCACAATGCAAAATGCTATGTAAGTGTCAAGGTTTATTATTATTATTCCTCTTTTAAGGTCCCCCTAAGTTCTTTGCTGTGGCTGCTGGTCTGTTACACGAAGTCCTGTTCCCAGCCCTCTTTTTGCTTGTGCACTGCAAACTCCAGGGCAGTGAAGCAGCAGTTTCCCAGACATAGACCCTTCCTGAGGAAGAGTAATTCTGTTAAATTACCAGCTGTGAATGGTGCCTGGAAGACATCTACGTATAACACTTTCCCTGAGTTCAATGAGAATTCTGTACACAGAGGGTATGCAGCATCTGCTTTCATTGTACAATAGGAATGACACCCATTCATATTTCCTGAGTCTTTACAATTTTCATCCTCTGTATCAAACCACAGGGGTCCATAGTCTATGTGTTGAGATATCTAGGCCCTGTACACAGCTTAATGTGTTTGTGAAGGCCTTTCTCTGCCCCATTTGTGTCTCAGCTCTAGCATTATTTTAAATTAGTTTTGTTGGACTGAATATTCTGGGCTAGATTGTTTCTTTAAGGTGCAGCCTTGTGCTGGCTGCTGGTGGTGCTGAACCACTTTGCCCCAAGGGAAGCTCCCAAAATCATTATGCGACAGGGCAGAACCGAGCACCCTCGTTAACTCAGGTTTGTGCATCTTGCTCCTTTGTGTTCCTGGCCTGCTCTGTGACCCACTGCAGCAGAGGGGAAGGGGATGGGATATAGGTCTATGTCCTTGCTTCCTCTCAGGCCCCATTGCAGTTCATGGAGGGAGCAGTTCCTCTTTTCTTCCCTGAGCACAGAGACTCCTGTTGCCCAGGCAAGGGATGGAAGAACCCCTGTGCACTCATGTAAGATTCCAATTATAATATTGTCCATTGTTAGCAAATGTGCCCTTGGCTACACCCCTTCATTTTAAAATATTGGTCACTCTGCCACTGAATTGTAAAACTTACCACTGAATAAGCAAATAAAAACAAAATTATGTGTAGGTCCTATATATAAATAAAGCTTGCAAATGACTGATGCATTGCATGATCACATGGCATCTGCAAGCACATCAATTAGTTTAATATATGGAGCATATAAGCATCTCTCCTGTCACCTCTCTTTATTCCTCACAGTATTTCCATCGGCACCTGCTATTCCAGTTCAGGGCTTTCACATAGCTTTGCCACTGCACTGCAGTCCTGATCTCCTGTAGTGCTGAATCTTTCCTGGAGTCAGACTGCTAATTTTTCTGTATTATACAATATTTTTCTGATGTAGATACATATCCACCATTAACAGGGATGACATCCCTAAGCTCCTTTTTATCTGTTCTTTAAGTAAAGATTTGAAAGTAGGGGCCAGAGTTTTCCCTCAGTTATAGCTGTGTGAGTTTTGAAATAATTGCACAAGCTTTGTTGGATTTAATCTAGATTTACATCATTGTAAATAAGAAAATATTTTGAGTATTGTTAGCAAAATTCTGGTTTTCATTCCTCTACCTTCATGTCTGCACTTACTGGCCTTTTTGCCTTTATTGGGACCTGAAGTCTCATAAGATTTAAGTTATATTGAGAGAATGATTCTCAGCTGTGTCAGGCATTATGAGATAATGAGAAAAGTGATTACTACACACCATTGCATTCTCTGTGCCCAGGTTTACATTAGCGGGAGGGTCGACCTAAGATACGCAACTTCAGCCATTCCCCCGTCGACTCTGCTTCCGCCTCTCATGACCTGCAGTTCGGGAGTCGACAGGGAGTGCAATCGGGGATCGATTTTATCGCGTCTACACTAGACGCGATAAATCGACCCCCGATAAATTGATTACTACCCGCCGATCCGGCAGGTAGTGAAGACCTCCCCTATGTTGCAGCACATATGAAAAAAATGCACACGTACACACAGACCCACACACACGTGCAAAAACTGTGAGGCAAAGCATCTTGGTGGAAATAGCCTGCAAAGCAAGGAGTTAACTGCGTGCAAAACAATCAATTAGATTTTTAGCAGTAAGAAAAAAAGATTTTCCTCTTGCCAGGTCAACCCAGAGCTTTTCTTAACACTGTACATTAAGCCAGCTTTGTCCATATATCTATAAGTGATCCTGGATACTCCTTCCTGGTGCAGCTCTCACACATGAGAAATGTTGAGATAGATAAAATCACAGGTCCATGTAAGCAGATCTCTTGTATGTTGTCAAGAAGACCAGTATATTTATGGCTATAAATGCAATGATTTTGATAGTTAGGAGGTGCTGTGAATTTGGGAGGTGGGGAGAGAAAGATACTGTTCATTCTAGTTTTAAAAAACTAACAGTCGGAATTTGGAGCACTAATAATTACAGCTGTAATTTGATGTTTAACTAATCACTCTATTATTAGGTCACTAAGTGTCTGAATATTATCCATTGCTCCCATCAATAACTGTTGGTACTAAAAAAACAACGAGGAGTCCGGTGGTACCTTAAAGACTAACATATTTATTTGGGCATAAGCTTTCATGGATAAAAACCTCCCACTTCTTCAGATGCCATGAAAGCTTATGCCAAATAAATCTGTTGGTCTTTAAGGTGCCACCAGACTCCTCGTTGTTTTTGTGGCTACAGACTAACACGGCAACCACTCTGATACTTGGCGGTACTAAATTGCACCCTAAATTGCAAGTGCAGGGAAGGGATTCTTAACCTTAAAACTCTGCCTATGTCCATAGGTCTCCCATTGCATATATAGATGACACTTTGGATGAAAAAAATATCCTTTCAGCCAATAAAAAATACTACAGTATTCTACTCTGATGGTCGATGCACTTCAGTTTTACAAAGTGGCATCAGGATACTACGGTGATGAGTATGATATAAGAATAGAATAGAATAGAATAGAATAGAATAGAGGAGGACTTGCCTAATTTAGCTACAATGATTTCAGCATTGACTAACAAAACACTATAATAGTTTTTATACAATCAATATTGAATCAAAATGTCCTAATCATCACTCTCCTAGGTTAACTACACCTTGAATATCATTTGAGGTCTGTAATGGCAATAGCCAACTGGTTTTTATCTACTAAGCCCTGTCCCCAGCTACCAGTTAGCAAAACCACCCATACTTTGCTTCCCACTGCTGTTTCACAGCTGTGATACAAAGTCTTGCCCTAAATTCTAAGGTTAAACATTCTCTCGCAAAGTATCAGCATTGCTCTTATGTGTTATTGACAGATGAATTATCTTTAGCATCATAACAGCAAGTTGCTCACATGGTTAATATCTCACTTAAGACAACTCCAGTATCAGAATACAGACACCTCCAGTTTTAACTGAACCAAAAGGAAATAGTAAATGAGTAGAGGACATCTGCTATCTTCTTCCCCCGCCCCCATCCCACCCCACCCCCAGTAGGCAAGAGAAAGTATTTAATTCACTAAAACTGATCAGTTACAATTAAATACAAATGCCAACTGTCTAGAGCTGCATCAATACAATCATTATGCCTGCAGTCTTCTGACACAAGGAGATGAAGGTTACGCCAGTAAATTTTTCAAAGGCTTATTATACGCCCATGCTGATCAGACGCACATGAGAAGCAAGACTCAATAGATGTAGCAATGGAGGAGAGCCTAAAAATGTCACAGAAATTCATGTGCATGAATTCCAAAGGATCTAGCATTTGTTATAAAACTGACATAAGAAACATGAATTAAAGGATACAAAGATCCCTTAGTAAATTAAATAACTAAATTCTACATTTCTTTCTGAAGCCCGCAAGGTACCCAGAGCAAATTATTAGGACAATGCTAAAATTGATCTTAAATGATCTCTCATTCAAAAGTCCCAGCATCTACTTGAGTCCATGACCTTTAGAAGAGGAAAAGGGTTTAAGCCTTCACAAAACAGACAAATAATACTATTCGCCATTGTGTTTAAGAGTGAAAGACTGATGCTATATTCAAAGCTCTGAAACCTAAAATCCTCTGTTTATTTAAAGGACAAAGAGGGCAGAAATAGTTGCAGTAGAAGCTTCCAGAATACCTCTCCTCCCCAGTACAAATACACCTCACTGAGGAATAAGGAAGGATGGACTTGTGGTTAAGACATTGCAGTTGACACAAAGTTCAGTCATGATACCATTCTTGAACTAAAGAAAAACATACGGACAGAAAATGTATAGAAAATGTATATTGTTCTAATTTTTACTCATGCCTGGTTTTATGAAACACAGACTAGAAGATTTATGAAAATCTGCCAGAATGCAGGTTTCTTACAAACACATGAAAAGATGTTTAAAAAACTATTCTAGGTTGCATTTTAGTGCTTTGAAAATGGGAGACACATAATAATGAATCAGGCGTAGTATGGCCAGGTACACAAGTTTCCTGAGGCACTGTCAATGCAGCTCAGTCACACACCTGTCTTGAAACTGTTCAATGGTTCTAATTTGTGAAGTGCTTTTCCCATATGGGAAAATATCCACTACAGGCTTAGCTGAGCCCAGCCAAACTCATTTCATTTGTGATTTAAATAATCTTGGAACATGGATCTCATAGTATTTAGGACTAGTGTATTAACCCACACAGTGCCACCTTTCCATTGGCCTTTTCCCCCTACGTCTTTTAGGGCTGTAGTAACAGGATCCTGGTCACACTCTGCAAGATTTCCTGGCACCAAGTGCACATGCATATTGTCCCAGATACTACTGATGGTCCCTGGAGAACACACAAATCATACAAGTGACAAAGCCTCATACTCACGACAGGTACATCCATCAATAGGATATCCTTACTCCTGGATGGTCTGTTCCCTTCTCCTTATGAACCCAGAACTGGCATGGACATAAGAGGGAATTTGGACTGCATAAAGAAAGAGATCCTTACACACAATGTAGATTTAATCCATTGTATGCACCACTTTTCATCACTTCACTGTGTGTAGAATGCAATATCAGGTTCTACTTCGCCTTCAACTGAGGGGGCGGGAAGAGAGAGCTCATAACATCCATGTAGATTTTGATCAACATTTGACCTACCAGGGATTTAATCAACAGGACAGCATGAAACAGGAAATAACATGACAATGCTATATGCTTAAGAGCAATTAGCAATTTACTTATAAAGAAGAAGCAATAACTACACATTTTAGCATTGTTTTCATCATTTGGGGCCCCATTGTACTATCTCCAGCTTTCTTCTGATTTAAATGGAACTCTTTTCAATGTCAAATGAGAGGCTTAATGTCACTAGAAATCTACCTGACTCTAGAAAAGTAGGTGACATATATCCCAAATCATAAAGAATCTGAAATTAATTGACAAGAAATGCTGTTGGGTTATAAATTATGTATTTTAAATAACATATTTCCTTAATTAGTATGAGCCATGTCATGCCCCTTTGATCCACATATGTGGGATGGACTTTCTGTACACAGATCTCCCATGTTTGCAAGAAAAGGTTGGAATCAGCTGTTTCTTTACCATTATCCCCCCTATGTCCCAGATACTACAGGGACCTTTCAAGGAAGCATGCCTAGGAAGGGAGAATGAAAAGGTGGAATAGGGTTAGTGATGGGGACACAGAATAACCCACCAACCTGGTATGGATTCACATCTGAAGTTAATAGAACCTGATACTGTGTGCTCATTCCTCAAGAGAATGATTTGGGGGAATCTCACAGACTTTTCCTCTTTTCTTCCTCTCTTGACTCCAACCTTTGTTCTTTTACTTTTTGGGGGGGGGGGAAGGGGAGAGCAAATGCTTACATTATTAAAACCGTGACCATTATGAAACTCAGATGTACTTGTTGCTTTGAACACTGGTTGTTTACCTCTTCATTTCACCCCCTTGGCCGGTCATTACAGATTACTCACTTTCATCCTGTTTTCCCTGCTCATTTTCTAGTCACTTTCCCCTGCTGGCTCTCATCCTATACAGGCACAATGCTGCAATGTTTGAGTCACAAACACAACATGGGCAATGTTTAAATTCAAATAAAAAGATTATTTAATTGGAATTTTAAATAAAAAATTGTTTTTATCTTAGCTTTTGTAAAAAACTTGGCTTTACAAAACCTAATTGTGAGTTCTAATTAGCCTAAAGAACTGGCAACTTTATTCACCAGATCCTTTCTGGTTGGATGTCTTTATACAACTAACTAAATACTTCAGAAGTCCTGTCTCAGACTGTGTTGTGTAAAATGAGAGAGAGTCTTACTGTCTAAATACAAACATACATCAATAAATTCACCCCAGTTAGTGCAAGGGAATGTAAATTACACTCCTTTAACAGTCAGGGCTGCTAAACCTTGCATTTGTTCCCTTCCAGGGCACAATAGCTGTTCTTTCTGCCTGGCATGAGATGGTACTCTCCTGCCAATCATGGTCATCATTCAACCCAAACCAATACATAGATTATACTTACACAACTCCTTAAAATCCCTGACTGTTTCCTCACCAGATATAACAAAGTAGCCTATGAACTCAGACTGATATTTTTGAAATTTGGCTATGTTTGTTCTCTTACTAATATCGGGGAGTAGGGTAGGGTGTGGGACATCGTCTCTTGGTGGGTACATGTATAACCAAACCATCATCCTGCAACTTGTAAAATATGACTGCATAGGAGATACTGATAGCCTAAGGGAAGTTCTGGATAATAGAGACTCATAATCAGAATTCCCATGTATTTGATCCAATACAGTTTCCATCAATGTCACAGAAATATGAGTGGTTGTGAAATTCAGAGTCATCATTGACCCTAGAAACTGATGTATACACTTCCAACTTTGGACAAATGAAGGGCAAAGAACTCATGCCAAAAAATTCCAGTCATACAACTCCTTAACCTTAGGGTGGCTGCTGAAACTTACAGTAGTTCAAGATCTAGCCGTTTCAGTTGGTAGCACATGACCTACTTATGCTGATGCCCAATCCATCTACTTGTAATCAAACTGCCCCTTTATCTGTAAATCCCCAATCACAACATGTAGGATGTGTGGATCTGCTGATAAGAAATTTTTGCAGGAAAAGAGAATCTGGGCAGATAACAGTTTTATTTCCAGGGCTGCTGGCAGCAACTCTAACACCTCATTTATTCCAGATTTATAAAGGTCCACTGTGTAGATCTGAGGGTAGAGCTGAACATTTAACAGCTATGGTAACAGAATGTGTACCCACACACTATATTTGATGCTAAATATCAAGTTAAAATGATATTGATCATACTATTCCAATTTGGAATGAAAACAATTATCTTGTTAGCATTTAGTTTTCCATCAGGCCCGATTCTCTAATCTGTTATCCTGGTTTTACAGCTATGTAATGTGATATGATTTCAATGGAAATATACCAATCCAGGTAGGCGACTCAGACCCATAGTCTTCCAAAAGAAATGGTAGTAACCCAGCTGCATGAGTCATTTAAAACTGTACTGGACAAAGTAATACTTTTGGGAGCACTCCTGTATTGGCTATGACAGCAAAGTAGAGCGAAAAGGAGGACAGACAAAACTGAAGGCATCTTTTCCATCTCTACATTCTGTGATAACACTAATTCCTATGTATCCTAGTCCAATAAACAGCTATGTGGAAGGTCTGAACTAATTAGTCTCCAAAATCAGAAGGAAATGAACTTGCCAAATGAGCCTTTGTAATTCAAATTCTCTTAAAGGGTTTTCTTTCTGCCATAAATATAATTCTGCATACACAGTATCATATACATGGAAGATTTTGTTAAAACAGTTCATGGATAAAGCAATTAAAGCAATAGTATGTTAGCTGGTCTGCTACAGAGATTATGAAAAGTGTGTGTATATGGTGATGGGAGATCTAACACTGTTCATGGCATTCAGAGTACAAATTTTACAAAGAGAGATATACCTTGTATTCTTTTATTGCCTATTTTCAAAGCTATAATAGTAGACACTTTTCTCTCTGAGTAAAGACTGTTATTGTGTTATACACCACTGCTAAAGCAAGAGGTTCTGAAATTAATTTTGTCAAAAGGTGAAAGTAATTTCTCAGACAAAAAGAGTGTGCTACTGGCAGGATGCATTTTACAGTTTTCCGCTGAATTGCAGATCAACTTAAAAAACAACAACAAAACAAAACAAAAGCATCCTCCCTAAGCTCTATGACATAGAGCCAGAGCAAAATATTTCAAAGGTCACTGTTGAGCATATACCAATTTGATACAAAGAGTTAAATGACACGGTTTGAAAGGGCTTTTATTCATTCATTTATTCATGTACGTGTGCTGCTACATTCATGCAGTGTTACATTGTATACCCATCTGCAGCATTAGACAACTTTGTTTTTAGATTGGCCTTTGTTCATTTCATTTTCAAGGTACTGAAATGTATGCTGGACAATCACCCTTTTCAAATACATAATTGTACATAAATGAAAAAATTGAAATTCATTTTCTGTGGGCACTTGAGAGGGGAAAATGTCTCAGCTGGTATTTGAGACATTTAAAACAAGACTGGATGATTTACAGAGGACAATCTTGAGCAAGACAAGATGACCTAATAGGTCTTCTCCATCTCTCTCTTTTATGATTCAGTGAACAATATGTGGCTAACAGCAGTAAATCAGTAAAGAGAGATGCAATATGCATGTGGAACATTACTATATTTGGTTGGAGTCTTCTAACTGTTATCCAGAGCAAACATTGGAAGTACTGATTTCACACTGCCATAGGCATTTTTCTATGCTTATTATTTATTATAAAGCAATCATTAACTTTTTCAACTGATATGACTTAAGAAAGAAAATTCAGCCTGATGGAACTTGTAAATAGCCCTGAAGTCTGGTTAGGATAAGGGATAAGATGAAAAGCTATCACAGGCCAAATCCAGTTAATTGTTTTCAAGGGGATTGCTCATGAAAATGAAGCAAACTAGATTTGGCCCAGGAAGTCAGTCACATAGACTGGTGTAACTTAGCCCCGCAGAAACCTTTCAATGCTGGTGCAACTATCGCTCACAATCAGGGATGCCTCCACTCCCAGTCCAAGAACAAAATTACGATGAGATACTAAAATACTGCTGACAAATATTCCCACTTTTACAGATACTCCAGCTCTTTAATTAACATCATTCCATACACAAAATAGTTCACTACATCCAGCTTGCCAATGAAAAAATAACCCAAAGCGAACTTTTCAAGCCTGGTCTACACACAGCTTGTGTATGGGTATAACTCTGTTGGTTAGGGGGTATGGTATTTCACTGAAATACTTGTATAACCCCAAATGTGGACACAGTTATATCAGTATAAATGTGCCTTGAGCCAGTATAGATTGCTTCCCGCCTGTGTGGGAACGTTTATATCAGTATAACTGCAACCACACTAGGGGAATTGTACTGCTTTAGCTATCCCAGTATAAAATCAACTTGCCTATGTCAGGGTAGCAGGATTGGCCCCACAGTCAAAAAACTTAATTGTGACATAGAGTTTTGTTTAGCAGTTGTATGTATCATTTTCTAGAGAGTCTACCAAATAAATCATCAAAAGCAAGGCACATAAATCCAGATGGAATGTTCATAGTGCTGACTTGACGCCCAATTCGACTGATATTAATGAGAGTTGAGAGCACTCAATACCCCTAGACTGGGATCCATGGTCTAGAAACTTACAGCGAAGAAAAAAATTCTAAATTATCTTTTTGTTGGGGTTGCGTTTCTATTGACAAAAGCAATTTCTGATTTTTTTTTTAAACTGACAGTAACTTTACTCAATCATGGGAGGTTTTGTAGGACAATTCAGGGGAGACATTGTTGCACTTTAATTGTTACTGCAGTTGTTTTTCTTCTATGTGAAGAAAGTACAGGAGAGTTAAAGTGAGGGAAATGTTTGTAATTTTTAACCTAAGGGGTATTTTACCCTATGATTGCTAAATTGTGGTCAAGTTGCAATCTCTGACCCTGAGGATTTGTGTCTGTGTATCTATATCATGCATATCTATATCAAATACTAGAACACATGCAATCAATTCTACATCTCACACAAGCAACCCTTATGCATGAGAGAAGTCTTGTTTACTTCTATGGAACTACCCAAATAGCTAAGAACCATTTGTGTGACTAAATGGTGTAAGACTGTGCCTTTGGTTAAGAAGTGAAACATTCTCTTTGCTCTAATTTTACTTTCCCTATTGTTTTTTGATTATGCAGTGATATGAGCTGCCAACTTCAGTAGGGAAAGACACAATCTTACAGTATGAGCCTATTTCAGTCCTGATAAGGTGCTGATAATGCTTTCCATGCAGGTATCTGACCTTTTCTGGCTTTAATAGATCATGTAATATTTGTGTACAGTTTATAATAGCTGCTGTGGGAGAAGTGCCTAGCACCAGCTTACACAGGTATTACTGTAGGCAGAAGTCATTCCAAGTAGAGGCCCAATAGCTTTACAAGGAATTTTTTGATGGAAGGGGGTGGTATTTTAAAATCATGTGGCCTAACCCTGCACTTCTCACTCAAATTCATTGATATTAATAGGAATCTTGCCTGAGCAAAAAGTGCAGAACAGAGCAGTTGGCTTATTTTATTATTTCAAAAGGCAATTGATTGGATGTCTGCCAGCATGAGAGCTGTTTTATTTTTAGTGAATCCCAATTAAATTATACATAAAACAGCCTTTTAAACAGAGGAGAAATCACCCCTCTCTCTCCTCCCGCCCCCCACACCTTCTGGCCACCTCAATCCAAGTAGTTCTAATATGGTACCATGTTGGGAAGAGGAATGATAAAAGGAACAAAGGATCCTCTCCTGCTTAACTCTTACTCAGGATCTGGCCCCACATGAGTAAAGACTTACAGGATCAGACCCTAGATTATTATGAGTATTTAAAGGTTATCTCCCCAAATATATTTCAAAATTATTTTTTTTGTTTTAATTTCTGTGACTGGGGTTTTTAACCCATAACTGTCACAGAGAATTACAATATTAATTTATCAGTTGAATAGCTGGCCAATGATTAATAATTATGAAGGTGGCCTTTTGACTTGAAAGCCATGTCAGAAAATTTTCTGTGACCTTTCGGTACTCATGCTCTGTAAGGGCCTGATCTTGCAATGTGCCAATCAGCTCCTGTGAGATGCAGAGCACCCTTCACCTTGCATGAACTTCAATGGGGGCTGAGGGGTGGCCCAGCACCTGGCAGGATTGAGCAGGATGGACCTGATCCTGCATCATTTGAAGTTTATGGGAGTTTTGCCTGAACAAGGTCTGCGGGGTCAATTTCAATGACATTGGTCTCTTGAATGAACCACAAGGTCTACACGCTTATATAAATACATCCTCACATTAAACTAAGTTGAGGAAGGTTGCTTTTAAAATACATTAATAACATGGTTCCAATTTGAGGTAAAATATACAGAAGACATTTAAGCAGCAGAACTACGAGCACAAGATTTCTTTTTCTTTTTTAAAAAAAGATGTTTACAGAACTCTTTATGCATCATTAAGTTTTCTGGAATCCTGACCATAGCATGATGGATTTGTTTTAAAAGGTTGCTGGTGTTTAGTTTTGATTCACTTCAAAGGGGCATGTCAGAAGGAAGAAAATAAAGGCAGTTAGTTGCGTAAATCACAAGTAAAAAATGAGAGGGAACATGAAGGTTCCAACAACTTTGCCATCAACTGAAAATAACAACATTTATTGTACTAATACAAGCTTTTACTGTTTGATGCAACTAGAATATGTTTGGTTTAAGGGAGAATAGTTTTTATTTAAAATATTTTTCATAGGGTTAGTGATGATAGTGCTGGGTTTTTTTTTTAATCTGTTTGTTTTAATAAAACAGCTCTAAAAAGTAATAGGGTTTAATAATCATGCTTAATGGTCATTTTCTTTGTCAGTTTATTGAAATGACTAGGTCAAACATTACTAGAGGGGAAATAAACCTAGTGTCTTCAATATATGCTAATTTAGCCTTCTTTAAAATAGTAACTTTACTGTTGTACCTTTCTGCTCCCTTTAAACACAAATATTTTCCACAAGTAAACGCAAATCTGTATCTTTCTGCCGCAAATACAAGCTCTTTTAATTTTTTTAGCAAATAAATAAAAAAAAAAAACACATAAAAGCTCCTGAGTAAAGACTGCCCAAGGGGAGGGAGAAGAAAACAAAACAAAACACCCAAAACCACCATATTACCAAGCAGTAATGCACCAAATACAATCTGGAACATGTCAAACAATGGTATCCACCCACCTAAGAAATGTGCTAATCTAAATCCTCAATTGCTGTTAACAATAATTAACTAAAACATGAAATATGAATGTGGATACAAGCAAGAGACAAATTAGTATTGAGAAGCTGTGTTTAATAATCTACTAAAAGAGACCATCTGTTTATAAAGACCCCTTTTCCCTTGATCTCTGACATGTATTCATAATATAGACACAGCTAGATTTTTTTTATTTTTTAAAATACCCTGATACTATAAAGTCCTACCTATGGTATATCTGGTCCAAATGTTTGTCTCAAGTTTCAGTTGTTATGTAAGCACTCTGGGGCAATAAAATTTCACTTACAATCATCAGGCTTTGGAGTAAGTATTAAAACATCAGATGGACTGCACTGCTTTCTTTATTGGCTTTGGACAGTACTTGATTTATTTTTTTAACGCTGATCGTATTCTCAATGCTCTCTGGAATAGCTGTCTAGATGTCTCTTTTTCTTTAAATTACTAGTACTTACTTGGGCTTGGGTTTGTTTTGTTTGTTGGTTTAAATAGTTGTTAAATTACATTACCAACAGAGGACACTACTTTGGGAAGATTGCAAGAAAGTTAGGTGACTTCTAGGTATCAAAAAGCAAAGCAATTCATATACCATGTTTTTAATCTACTTTAGAGAAAAAGAGAGAAAAAAACACACACCATCGATCCTACACTTCTCACAGATAGAGGTCACTAATGGACTGAATTTGAATCAGTGTGGTAGAAACCGCAAAGTTATATGAAAGTAATCTAGTGAAAAATGAACTCATTTTGAGATTAAAGAAGAGGTAGCAGAGATGATTAAGAAAAGCCCTCACCTTCACAGAAACAATGTTATCCTAAAGGTACCCTCTTTTCAGTCTGTTAAACAGAAAGTGCGGTACTGGGAAAGCCTGATACTGTTGCAAATTTGAACTCCTGCTTGTTTTTGAGTTTGTAAACCTTAGTTTACCTTTTTCTTCTGTTAAAGGGTATGGAAAAACCAAACCTGATAAGATTTTGCACTTTGGAGATCTGCTATTTTAAGCAATTCAAGACTAGTACATTCTTGATTCTGGATTGAAACCATAGCCCATGTAATGCAGATTCCAACTGGGAGGGTGTAGAGTTGCTATAGGGTGATATGCCTGAATCCTAAATCAAGCTATCCAACAGGCCAGGATATAAATGTGACTTGTAACAGTGGCTCAGATTAGATCCAGACAGAGGCAAACCCGGATAAAATATCATCATAAGAAATATAGGGTGTATGTGTGTGTCAGGAGGGAATCTTTTTAGAATACCATGTGCATTCCAACACAATTCCTCTTTGTTATAGCCTTGGACTTTGAAAACTGTGAGGAGTCTTCTGATCACAGATAATTTTACAAGCACTGCATTAACACAGGGATTGGAATTGCTTCATTTACAGAGTTTCTGCCCTGCATGATCATTCTTTTAACTGCCTGGCTACCCAGTCAGGAGGGAGAACAGCAATTTAGATGGCAAATCCTCTACAAATGGAGAAGTTCAAGGTGCATATGTAATGCCCCATCATAGCCCAGTAGCAGGGGCTAGTTGCATAGATATTTTGCAATGTTTCATTCTGGATTCATTTTCAAGAGAAACATGAACCTGGAACAAATCAGCATTGTATTTTTTTTATACAAGTCACTTTTTAAACTTAGTAATTATGGCTTTTAGAAGCATCTGTTGTATCACAGTGATGCATAGCCATGCCCCACTGATAGCAATGCACATTATGACTCCAATTCAAAGAGAGAGAAAAAAAGATTTATTGGTGCTGTACCTTTAAATTAATTTGGAAAAATGACAGAAGGCTAATATTGTCCCCCCCCCCCACACACACACACTTTCATTTCCATATAGATTTAGAGCCCTCTCAGTGAGTTTTCTCTGAATCCATGGTTGAATAAAAGGTGCCTTTGGGTAAAAATCACATCATGCCATGAATGAGGTGCATGGGAGGTTTGTGTTTTTTTTTTTTTTTTCCTGAGTAAAGACTGTAGGATTTGACTCCACATGTTAGATCAAGCTTGAGGTCTATTAGATTCTATTAGTTTACAAGCTCTGAGAAGTTAGATGCAGTAAATAAATGTGTGTGTGTGAGAGCGAGAGCGAGAGAGCGCTCTCTCTGGAGTATCTCTCCCGCTTCCCAAAAAATGCAACCAACCTCTTCTTTTCGGTTTAGCAGGGGCTCTGCGTGGCCAAAAAGCAGCATCTGAAGAAATCTAATTAGGACCTTCCACACATTGCACAGGCATTTACACGGGTTTGTACCTTTGACTTTATTAGCTTATTATAAGCCTTAAAACAGGTTTCCTCCATTACAATTAATTAAAAGCTCCTGTTGACTGATTCCCACTCCAAGGAGAAGGTAGATAGATTCTCCCTTACTTTGCAGCCGGTGTTTTGTTTTTGTTTTTATCCTCACCCGATGGAGAGGGTGTGTGTGTGTGTGTGTGTGTGTGTGTGTTAAATAATCATGATTTGACTATTTACATTAGAGGCTGCTGTGTATTTGGAAGACTTGATGCAATTGTTTCTCTCTTGCGCTCACTCATGCACCCACCCCTGTTCATGTCGCTATAGATAGGGGTCTGATGAATTCTGATGCTTGTACAGTTAGTTCCCTTTTCTCCCCTTGTCTGTTCATTTGGATTTCTTAATGCTTGTCAGCAGTGAACAATCTGCCATCTCTTCCTAGCCTGGCTCATCTGTTAAAGTTCCAGTTGCCAAAAGGATTCCCCCCTCCCCCCCAAAAAAATCAAACATTATTTCCACCCCTCGAGATTACAACTCAGAGGTTCGTCTCTACAGATCTTCTAGGTGGTTCCTTTGAAAGCTGGAGCCTTGTTTCTCTATCATGGAGAGGTTGGGGTGCACATACGTGCGCGGGGAGGAGGGTTGTCTTTTGTATGGATGCTAAAATGGTAGCGGGCAATCTATCGTCATTAAAATGATTTGCGATGATGAGGGTGAAAGCTTTGAGATCCATTCAAAATACACTCTGATTGAAACAAACCAAAGCCAGGAAACTTACATTGAAATTCACTAACTGGCGTAAAATAACCGAGCAACCCTCCTGACACTTGTCACATACCATTCATAAATCTGTGTGTGCGTGTGTATGTTTGTGTCACACACACACACACACACACACACAGTCTCTAATGCGATGGAGGGTGATATTTCTAGTATAGAACCCGATCCTGGATCATTAACTTCTTACCTCCTTCTATTGAAGTAGAAGGGTAGCTGCAAACTGCTGGGGAACTGGAATTAGCAGGGAGGAAAAGGGGAGAAATGAAATCCCATCTGTACCTGGCAGGGCTGGGAATCCTTCTCCGGCACCGATCATAATCCCCCTCTGCGCCTTTTGCCCCCCACACCAAAACTTTTGCTGCAGCTGACGGCGCTTCTCCTTGGTGGTGGCCGTGCTGGTCGCCTTTGGCAGTATCCAATGTGGTGCGGGCGAAAAGCTGCCGGAGCCCGAGCCCGCCCTGCAGGCTCCCCTTCCCCGCAGGCTGGCGCTTGCCTGAGCCTCCTCTCCGGAGCGCTCCGTTCCCCTTCTCTCTCCTTCCTCCCTTAGGAGGCAGCGGCATCATCCTCCCCCTTTCTCCTCCACCTCCTCCTCCAACGCGCAGCCCAGGGCGCTGGCATCCCCAGCACACTTTCTCTCCGCGCTTCTCTTCCTGCCCTCCCGCTGCCCCCAAATAAATAAAGGAAGGAAGGGAGGGAAGGAGAAGCCGAAGGAACCCGATCAAGCCTGGTCGTTTTCTCCGCTGGAGACGATGAGTGGATCACATGAGGAGGAACCACACAGACCCAGGACCCCGTGAAGTCTCAGGAGGGACCGGACACATATGTGTGAACAGTCGCGTGTCTGTCGGTCTCCCTCTCTCTCCTAGTCCTGGGCTTGCTTTCAGCTGGGCTTGCAGTCTGATCTTAGCCGTTATGATGCCCCAGATCTGACTATTCCCTGCTAATGTAAGTCGTGCTTTTTTCTCTCTCTCTCTTCCCCCCTCCCTGCCTGACACCCCAGGGAGATGTTTACAGTAATGAATTCAGTTGATAGCCATCTCTCTCTCCCCCTCTCCTGGAGTCCCTCCCACATTGCTAGTTTAAAGAATGCTTGGAAGGCAGCGCTGGGCTGCAACCTAGAGCTTTCCAAGAGGCAAAGTCAGGCTCTGGGTTGTTGTTTTTTTAACCCACCCCTTGCCGAAAGCGGTGTTTGCTCCATCAGAATAGTGCCTACGCGAAATGTACTATATGGCGCTGGCAATGCGAAGCATCCTAGAAGTGTGTTACAGTCTAGATCCGGGCCGATGTGTGGGGTTAGTTGCTTTAATTGCAAAGAGGGGTTCTCCTCTCGCCAAATAGCTGTGCCTAAGAAGGTAACACCGGCAACATAGCGCTATTCTTGCATAATGAATGCCCCCCTCTCCCCGTTAGGAATAAGGCCACCGTGTGCTCTGCGACTGTTCCTTTCTCCTGTCTGAGGGCTGTTGGAGCATATCAACGGGGATTATTTTAAATAAAAGAAACTCCCGGGGCCAGTGATCCAAAAGAAGAGGTGCCCAAATTATAATAATCCTTTCCGCCAACATGGCGTTATTTCACGTGCGTGCAACCTCTGACGATTTCTTTCTCTCTCCCTTTTCCCCTCTCTACGAACTTTTATCTGGGAAATAACAACAAAACAATAAAATCATATCACTGGGGAAATAAACGGATCTTTTTTAATACGCTGTCTGATTGCCGTGATCAGCCAGACAGATTTAAAACTGCTGGAGAAACATGAGGATGTATTTTATGGCCAACTATGTCTTGCCATACATATCAGATAATCCCCATACTGATGTCTTGTACGGAGCCAAGAACCCCTTTTAGGGTTTTTTTGTTTGTTTGTTCTGTTTTGTTTTTTGCACATTTTCCGGATTGTCTGCAATTCGCTCAGTGGGAAAGAAAAAGGGAAAAAAAAAAAAAAAAAAACCCTTCCTAGTTCTGTAGTAAGTGCTTGCCATGTTCTAACAAGTCCAGTTAAACCAGATAAACGCTGTGTTATTTAATTTTGAAGAGCAAGTTACAATATAGACTTTCCGAGGGTGGGAGCCATGGCTACCTAGAAAGTGTAGGACACAGACTGTGTTTTAAGTTATTATAGAGGTGGGGAGAGAGGAAAAGAGGAGGGAGAATAGGTGACTTCAATCAATTCCATGTGTCTATTAGCCAGGAAAGGCAATTGAAGTGTCTCGGGATGTATTTATTCATTGCCTTTGGCTGCATGATGAACTTGCAATGTCTGTTCATCTGTAGTTTAAAAGTGGAGCCATCTGACATAGGTTTCTAAATCTTATTCTAAATTCATTTGGGGTCTAAATTATTCCCCCCTTTTCAAGGGCATACCTCATCCTAAGGCCGCTTGATGTGGGATGCTCTGTTTGATGCAATCCATAGAGATGGCCAACGTTTTAGAGAATGGACTTGTGCGCAATATTCTGTGCCCCTCTCTCCTTTATAAACCCCCTCCACACACACAACCACCACCACCAGCGCTACCACCACTTTGACTTTCCCTTCCACGCGCCAACCTTTTCCCACAGTGTAGTGCCCTTAAAGGTGGATAAAGAAAGACTACAATTATAGCGCACTGAAATAGCCCGCACCCCAGACAAGTTGTATTGCAGAAGTGCACTGAAAAGAATGCCAAGGGGCAAATCAGGGGCGAAGGGCAGCCTGCCTGTGCCATCTTGCCAGGAACTTCCCTCAGCGGATGCAACATCAAAGCTTGCTGCTCACTACGCTGCCCAGTCCCGGAGCTTCATTTCTCCGAGCACAGCAGAAGTCGCCTGTGACCGCCACCACCCCTGACCTTGATCTTACTTCCAGATGAGACATGTATCTACCCCGGTGCACTGCCGTGACCCGGGAGGGGGGAGACTAGAATATCCTGCCCTTCTGTAGGGACTCGGGGGGTGAGGGTGATAGGAGTTGTCTGCATGATGGCAAACACCTAGCGGCTTTTTTACCTTTGTAGCACAGGGGTGGCAGGTGTCTTCTCCAGAGTCCCACAGGGATCAGTAGGATTCTGTTCACAAAGCATAGCTAAAGCGCTTGTGCCGCGACTTCGCCCGGGCTCAGACAGGAATACTGTGCAAACCAGGGAAAGCTGAAGCGCAGAGCTGGCACCGTTCAAGGCAGGGTGGAAATAATCACCAATGAAGAGAAGGGCTGCTGCCATCAAACCTACTCTCTGCGTGCAGCTTCATGCTGGCCCCGAGGAATGAAAGTAGCGCCAGCCCTAAGGGGTTAAAATCGGACCTAAACATTCCAGAGAATGAACGGAGTCTTTCAAAGCTCGATTCGGAGTTTTTTTTTTAAAGGGCCAGGAGCCCTGTTGGGTGGGGAGTGTGTGTGGAGGGGTGGGGTGGGGAGGGGGGTTAAAGGTAATTATTTTAAAGTTAATTTTACTGAAGCTGAGTGATTGGTACAAGGTGAGAGACATTTTCTCCTTGTCAACCCCTACAAATAGACTTTTTTTAAAAGCTATCAATGGGACTGATTGCAAGAGATGTTTGCTGCACTACCCCCCCTCCCCCCATGATAGAGCCGCTCTCACAAATGCCTGACTATAAGTGGTGCTGGAACTAGGGGTGCTGCAGCACCCCTACTTGAAGCGGTTTCCATTCTATACAGGGTTTGCAGTTTGGTTCAACGGCTCTCAGCCACCCCCACTATACAAATTGTCCCAGCCCCCCCTGACTGACTCGGTGAGATCTGCTTTGCGTAGCGATGTTGTAGCTTGCTGCTCTGACCTGTAGGCACAGAGAGTGCCCATAGAGTTATGTCTGGCTCCCCCATCCCAAGTTAAAGTCAAAGGGGGGGGGGTGTTTAGAACAACACAGTCATCAATTCTAGCTCATCCCATCCCAGAAGGAAAGATGCAACTGACCCAGCTGTTACGGGCTGCAGCGGAAGTTGATCCTAGGGATCTCACCCAAACCCCACTGGGTCAGGAAGGTTGAAAGGAGAGAAGCTTGCAGAAGAGAGGGACTCCTGCATGGTATTGTTTTAAGGATCACCACCAAGGTCTCCTTTTTTCTATAGCTAGCGATGGTCACCATCACCCCAGCTTCCTCTCAAGGAAAGGAGGAAAGGAAAGGCGCTTCCGGAGCTGCTGTCCAGCTGGCCACTGAACCCTGACACCCCACTGGCTGGCACTGACCGAGCTCACGGCTGAAGTGGTTAAAACGCCCGTTTTATTTTTTTTTATGTTCTTCCCCCTTCCCCCAGCGCTTCCAGCTCAACAAGGCTGAGCGATCTTATCGATGGGTGATCATTACTCACTGGTGACAAGCGGAGCTGCAGAACTCCTAAGTGAGTGTGACAGCTTTCCAACGTGTGGCTGCAGCGCACCCAGCCTTAGACATATTCTTCAGCAAGCAAGGCAGCGGCTTAACCCTTTGCAGCCTCACTGAAGAGCAGTCGCACAGGTCACTGGGAAACCCCAACCCAGCTGGGGTTGCCTATTGAAGGTCAATAGCAAAGATGCTTGGCTTATGTCTTTTTATAGCGTGTCAGTTTCTATTCTTAGTTTGCTTTAAATGGACAGTGTAACTCCGTTCTAGCTTGGGAGACAAACATTTCTTCTCTGAGTTTAGGGACTTACTGGATCCTGTAGGAAAAACAGACCCCTTTGGTACCACATCTTTTGTCCCTGGCTTGGGAGAGATCTCTAATCTAGCAAGCAAAACTTAATGCAAGTCGTCCCCCTTTGTTATTTCTCCCTCTGTCCCACCCCTGGCACTTTAACCATCGAGGAGTGTGATGGAGCCGAAAGTACGTGTTTGGAAATACGACTCCATTCAAAACGCTGGCTCCACCTTTTGGAAGACTATTTATAGTAGCTTCAACAGGGACAAGTAAAAGTACCCACAAGAAAAAGTGAAAGTCTCGCTCACATAGGCACTTCGCCAGTGTTCAAAGGAAAGCTTTACCACCGCCATTAAACTTGAACATGTGGGAACACGTTTCTTTCGGGGGGAGAAAAGGGCATTTTGAAATGGGAGAGATAAGTCACAAGGCGGGGGGGGGGGGGAGAGGAGAATCTTTCAAAACTAGATCCCACCAGGCTCGATTCTGCTCCGGGACACTTCCACTGCTTTGTAAAGTTTTAAACACTGAAGAAAAAGGGAGAGAAAGAAACCGACAGGCAGAGGTATTATCAACGCTCCACCGATTTTTAATGTGCATTTAAAAAACAACTTTCCAATATCTGATTGTGTCCCCCTCTAAAGAGCTAACATCAATTGAAGGAAACCCATCAACTAAAAGTAGTAAAGATTCTGTAAGGAAGTCTTTTCCAGAGCTTCAAACTGATAGTCAGGTCAATACAATCTGCTTTTTCTTTTCATTAAGCCTTTAAAACTCAGCTGGACAAAACACAGAAGGGAATCATGCTCTACTTGCCAAGGGATAGATCAAGTATATCCCCCCATCTCTTTAATTTCTTTGATTTAAACACAAAATCAAACAAGCCTCCTTGAAAGACCTTATAAAACGCATGAAATATTCCGGATGCAGTTATTAAAAAAAACCCGATGGCATAAGTACCGTGATTATGCCAGAATGAGTCAAGTCTCACAAACATGATTATCATTTCTATCATCCCTCTTATGTACAAACAGGAAGCTTTCCAAACTGGAAAAATTACACATTAATGCCCAGAGAAGCATTAAACAGCAAGACAAGCACTATGCTGTTGTGGAATTGCTTGTAAGTCTCTTTGCTTTGCCAAGGTGGCAGCATAGCACAGGGTTAGGCTCCTTGGAGGAACACAAGAAACATCAACATTCAAGAACACATTGTGGGATAGCTGAGGAGTGCTAACCTACCAGCTTTTAAAACTTCCCCCCACCTATTTTAGGCTGATTTATTTATTTATTTCCCTCCTTTGAATGATTAATCTTGGTTATAGTCTGATTGCTTAGACCTTAAACAGTGTCTTTTTCTAAAATTGATGAAGCTTTTTTTTAAACAAACTGCTTTTTACGGTTGTAAAGGCAATCAACTGAAAGGAGAACACAGAAGTATATACTTCTTAAATTATCTGTGATTATAAGTGGGGCTAGCCTAGAGTGACGTGCCAGTGATCCATACTAAAAACCGGCTGATGCAATTACTTTTAAGAGAGAATGAAACACTATAACATAAAAAACAAAACAAAAGAGCTTATTTTGCAGAGATGGCATTAGAGTGATATTTGTACATTATAAGAGAAAGAAAGGGTAAAGGGAGCTCAAGATATTTCTCTTGATTCAAATAAATAAGAGTCTGTCACAGAATGCCTTCCCTCACCCTGGATTTCTCTTTGCAAACATTCTTCACACACTCTTCATAAGTTCACCACAGTGTACTTCATTTACAATATCACATACAACTTCATGTCCCACCCCCACAAGGCTTTTCCCAAGCACTGGGTGAAAGGGTGGGAGGAAAGGCTGAGATCCTGGCAGGACCGCCCAGAGGATTCAGGGGGCCTGGGGCAAAGTGGGGGAGTTGCGGTGCTTATACTCACCCGGTGGTGGTCTGGGTCTTCGGCAGCACTGAAGGGCTCCCTGCCGCTGAAATGCCACCGATCAAAGTCTCCTGAAAATATTTGCTTTTATTTATGTATGTATTTAATTGTATTTATTTATTGATAGTTGTTGTGGACATCTTAGAGACACCTTGTCAAAGACTGTTGAAGCCTGACAAGATGTAGCTAGATAGTATGTGAAGAGAGAAACATTAGAAATTAGACAGATAAAACTAGACTACAATACAAAATGTTGTTGTTCAAAAGGAGGCTGGATAGCCATTTGTCTTGGATGGTTGAGACACAACAAATCCTGAATCTTGGCAGGTGGTTAGACTAGATGACCTTTGCGGTTACCCTATGATTCTATGTTTGAGGAGAGGCCCTTTACTCACTATTAGCTGGCAGGATTTGTGCCCAGTGTCCAGGGCCGGCTCCAGGCACCAGCTGAGTAAGCTGGTGCTTGGGGCGGCAGATTGTTGGAGGCAGCATTCCACCCAATCCTAGGGCAGCACAGCCGCCTTTTTTGTTGTTGTTGTTGTTCTTGTTCTGCTCTGGCCGCCCTGTAGGGGGCGGCGGCGCGGAGAACCAGAGCGCCCTGCAGGGCAGTCCTCTTCCTTCCCTCCCCGCCGACCGGAGCGGAGCCCTCGTGGCAGGCGGCAGGAGGCGGTGCAGCGGGAGGGGCCGCGTGGCAGCGCCCCTGCTGTAACCCTGGCCGCCCCCTTCTCTCTCTCTCCCGCCCACTTCCTCCCCCTCCTTCCCTTCCCCAGCCGGTCCCCCTGCACCCACACTCTGGCCTGTTCTGGCTGCCTGTTTTTTTTTTTTTTTTTTTGCTTGGGGCGGCCAAAAAGCCAGAGCCGGCTCTGCCAGTGTCACTCAGGTCAAATTGTGGTCAGCTTCATGTCAGCCAACAGAGGTTAAAAGGGCCTATAGTGAAGACAACCCCACAGAGAAATTTCAATCGCTGGTGTCCACTTTTGTGCAACACATAGTGTATTCAAATAATCACAGGTTCAGTTTTGGCCAATAATTTGCACCTGAAATTCAGGTCACTTAGTTATCTAAATAACTGGCTTGTGAGGACAAGAAGCTGGCTAAAAACTAACAGGCACATGAATTGCTCCTGCAGTTATTTGTGTGCCCAAAATCTGAAGTGAAAAATGGAAGACTGATTAAGGACAAGATAAACATATGACCCCTACCTGAGATGAGAGAGAAAGAGAGCTTATTTGTTACATCCCAACTAGCATGGTGAACGCTGGAACTTTAAGGAAAGCTCTTTCTCCATGATGAAAAATGGCCCTTGTGGGTTGTTCCTGAAACAAGTTCTCAATAAAAGCATAGAAACTCTTTTATCTATTAAAACTAGCCATTCAATTGAGTAGGGAAGTTGTCCATCTCCGCTCTGTGATGGACTCTCTATCCATTCTCAAACCCATCCAGCACATGCCTACCAGAGAGACACTCTGCTGGCCATGTACAGAACTGAAAAAGTGAACTACAATAAAAGTCACTCCACCAAATTCATTATCTTGTCTCTTGTGCCTTCATCTCTCCTCTTTCACTTTAAGGGGAGAAGGGCCAGAAGACAGACAATCAGTACTGATCTAGAAACAACACCAACTTTTGATCAACAAGGCCATCTGCCTTACTTCCCAAATAATCTCAAAAACCTATTGATTCTAATTTTCTACTGATTAAAAAGTCATATTCATTTTTACTTGCATATTCATAGATTCAAGAGGCAGAAATCCTTCCTTCTCTTCTGTGTCATTCAGTCTGTTTTCAGCAGGTCTCAATGACCTTTAGTATTTTCAAGGGGACCATTGTTATGAAAGGGACATTCCAAATGATTGAACAGGATCCACTATGCTTACAGCTCAATAAACAAATCAAAAGAGAGAAGTTCAATCCCCTTTTGAAAGTACATATATCTCTGCTTATGAGTCAAATGTAACTGTGATACAAGCATTGATAAAAGCTGTACTGCTAGATTTGAGGAATAATGATTTTGATTCCTCTATGAGGTTGGGGAAAATCACACGACACACTGAACTCTTAGTGGTCTGGGGTATTTTGAATGTTCATTGTACTTTTGAAATATTTTGAACCAGTGTGACTCAGGTATCACTTTCTGAAGACTCAGATAGTACAATGAAGGTAACGGTTGGGATTGTCAGGGGAGCTAGGCACCCAAATCCCATTGAAATTCAGTGGAAATTGAGCACCTAACTCCCATAGGCTCCTCTGAAAACTCCAGCTGATAATTCCAGAGGAGTACCATACTGAATCACATTGAAATCCTGAAATAACAAAGAAACAAAACAATCCCTTAGCATCAGAACATTTTAGGAGTAATGGATTGTCCAAAGGGAAATGACTGTTGACCAAACACCAGCGATTCTAATGAAAACTCTTATTACACCCATTTTACACTCCATTGTCATCAGTGGAGTAATATATGATTTGCATCAGTGTAAGCAAAAGGAAATGGCCTTATTTGTACACTAAAGGATTAATCCCCACCTTCTCCCTGGGAAGCTGAGGGGGAGATTCCTCCATATGAGCTGGGAGCTTGAGACAGGAAGAAACATATTTGTCTTGAGAATGACAGAAAAATACTCCATTTTGAGGGCAGAACATAGGCTGCAGGAGATCACAATAGACAGAGAACTATGGGTTCCACAAGAATAATTCATAGTTTAAATCTTTAAATTCCTTAAATAATAGTTCTTTTCCATTTTGAAACTAGAATAGTTTCCCTAAACCTATCAGATGCTTAGAGTTGTTAAACGTTTAACTTAAAAAACAAACAAACAACAACCCAAACCCTAAACTGGACCTTTAATAGCAAGTAGGTTACAGAAGAGAATTTTTTTAAAGTGTTTGCTGTAGTTAATTTAGTTGGGGCAAGGTATTGACATGTCTAAGATTACATTACTCCTCTCTTTTGGCCAGAGGTAGGTAAAATTGGTCAGTATTCATCATTATTGGTTAAGGGTAAAGAAGAAGTGAGGTCTCTACTGATTAAAAGACCAATTAGGAAGTGTGAGGATTCAGAGAGGACACAGAAGAACAAAAAATAACCTCAAAATAACAGGCCAAAGTCGCTCTTGGAATGTTAAAGGTCTCCTTCAAAGTGGCACCATCAACAGAAATGTGTTATAGATAAGTATAGAGCCCTTTCCTCATTTGAATAATCCTATTGATTTCCATGGACCTACTATCATAAGACAAGCAGGGTTTTCCCATAGCTTTTGAGAAATTTCTGAAATATTGAGATCTTTCCACTAGCTGGTGGCAAAGCAGTATTCAGTGCCAGAGATAGTTAATCTTATGTATCAGTATCTGAAGGGGGGGGGGGGAATATAGCTTTCATGTTGAAATCCATTCAGAAGGAGTCTTTTTGGGGACACTCCCTATTTATGACAGAACACAGATGATACTTTGTGAAGATGGTGGACATTTTATATTTATGGTTTTTTTTACGAAAATGTTACTGCAAAACAGCTGGGCGAAAAATAAAATCAGACAGATCAGTTTCCTTAAGAAGAAAACAAAGAAAATAACTTGACCATCAGAGAGCACAGACCAAGAATCTTTCTCTTCTGAGTGTATGTCTACACAGCTGATGTTAAAGTGCTGCGGGGGCAGCACTTTAACGTGGCTGTGTATTCGTGGCTCCCGCATGGGGAGAGAGCTCTCGCCACGCTGTAATAAAACCATCTCTACGAGGGGAAAAGCTACCAGTGCTGGGATCACAGCTCCCAGCGCTGTAGCACTCTGTACACTGTCTCTTTACAGCGCTGAAACTTGCATCGCTCAGGAGGTATTTGATGCCACTACAGAGCAGAGCACAAAGATAAATAAACAAGAATCACATTATGCTGCTTCTCCAGAAGGTCCCTGTTCCAATGTCTATTACTTGAGGGCAGAAAAGCATGTCATTCTGCTGCAGACTGATCACCTGAAAGAAAAGCTAAAAAGCAAGCAGAATTGCCAAGCAGATGGTATCTATTTGGCATCCTGATAAATTGACACTAAATTTTCAGATCTTTGAGAGGATTCTGAGGTAATGAAAATGTCTTGTGAAACAATTTGTTTAGCTCTTCAGCGGTACAAAGCACCCATGTTACAGGTTTGTAGACAGTGAGAGATAGAAAGGTAGCCAGAGTAGTCAACACCTTTTCAATCTGGGTTAAAACAAAGGACCAGGTTGATGCACTGGTTTCATTTCTCTCAATCCCAAACTTGTTTTCAAGATCTGGTAAAAGAGAGTTTATGCCACTTTAATGGTCTCTTTATAGCCAGGAAGATTTTGCATTTTAGACTTAGACGAACTGTTGATAGAATGAAGGAGGTTAGAACTCTGACTAGTTCTACTGAACCAGTGAAACATTCATCACCCACACAGGAAAATATTCCCTTATGGCTGAAAGATGGAAGGGATGTAGTTTAATGAGGTGTGAGTACTATATGGAAGTGGAAATACACTGCTGAAAGGTATGAGGCTACTTGTGTTGATATTATGAAGAATATTTTGTCATTGATATGAATCACATTTCTCATAATGCCATTCCCATTCTTTAGAAGGGACTGGGAAAGATACTGTATTTTATTTGGCCTTTGGGATACTGAGAGAATCTATCTGGTGAGCAAACTCATTTACAAAAGCTTACCAGGACTGCAATCTTAGAGTGAGCTTAATTAAGCTTAGGGAAGGCATTATCAAATGATAATTTTGTCTCTCTTGTTTCTTCTTCTCTCAGCCTCTGCAGTTCTCAAACCCACAAGTCTCTGGAGAACAGTCTGTTCCAGCTGTACATTTTATACCTTGGGTGCAATATGCGATAGAAAGAGGATCATTATATTTAAAGCAACCAGTTCTACACGTAGTGTTTGCATGGATCACACACCATTATTTTTTTCCCCATGAAACACAGTACTTATTTCAATCTGATTTCTTGCCTTTAACTCAAAAGGCATCTTCCTCAAATCACAGTAAGTTTTTGCTTTGTCTTCAGTTCGTGCTGCTTCTTTGGTGGCTATCAGTGTTACTAGGAGTGAGTTATGGTGGGCTCATTTAGTCAAACACTACATAGACACCATGTCACAAGCAGAGTAGTTATTAGGAACAGTCATGAGAATATCCTCAGGATAAGTTGAGCTTCTCATTTGAATCATAAAATGTTCTTCCTTTCTTTGTCTCAGGCAGAAAGAATACTAAGAACTTATAACTCTTTTTTTTTGTAGGGTCAGGAGGAGGCAATGAAATCCTTCCTGAAAAAAATTGAGCAGCTTGAGTATTTAATAGTTTATTGAGGACTTTGTGTGAGACAAAATGATGGGAGGGAAGAAGGGAAGTAGGGAAAGGTTTCATTTATTTTATTACTATACTTTACACTCAGAGTTCTAAGAGGCAGTGGGGCCAATTCTCACAATTTTATCATGAATTTCATGATATTTAATGTTTATGTTAAATCCCTAGTTTCTGGAGTCAGCTGATTATATGAGAATCCCCAGCTCTCATTTTTTTTAAAGAAGTAAGTTTCTGTTTCTCAGAAAAGCTTGAAAATGTGAACCCTAGAGGCTCAAAACCCAGATGGCAAGTAAAAAGAACTCAGACAATATTATTTTTAATATCTCATTATTTTAAATCCAGTCTCATGATTTATGGAGATGTGAGTTGTAAATGCTTGGACTTGGCAGTTCTGCTGTTATCTCTATCCCAGGTATTTCTCAGTTATCCATCACCATGGTACATAATCTGTCCCTGATTCTCAATTATTTTTCAGTAGCCAGACAGTGTGCAAATCCATGCACTTCACTACTATCTTTAGGACTTTCTATCCCTTCACCCACAATGAACATGGCCACGTTGACATTTTAATCCAGATGCCCCAAGATGAAAATCTTCTCATTATAAATCAATTATATCCACAAATATTTCATCATTAGAGAGTTCAGTATAATGATAATTACCTGAAGATGCTTTTATGTTTCAAGTAACAGGGGAACTTCTTAGTTCAAGGCACAGAGGATAAAAAATGAGATACAGACACCATAGACTGCTTAAATCATGTCTTCATTACATGAGTTTTCACATAGCACTGCCTAAACTCTCATGGTTTGGTTTTTGCTCTTCCTTACACAGCTTTTATATTGATGGAACTCCACTGACTTGACTTTATTTATTCTTGATTAGAGTAGATGATTACCGAATTGGGGCCTCAAAATCCTGTCCCAGCAGATACTGGGATGGAGTCTCTGAGAAAATTTCTTCTTTAATTGTTCCAAAGTCCTAATCATGAATTTAGGGGGGGATGTCCTTATAGTTGTTCCCTGCCAACTTAGTAATGACCATCCATATGGAGTTATATATATGTGAGTGCAGATAAATGGGGAAAAATTGTCTACTGCGGTAAGTAGGTGAAACTCTATTGAAGTCAATGGAGCTGTACCCATTTATACCAGCAGAGAACGTAGCTTTTGCTGTAATGGATCAGGCCTCTAGTACACCTAGAACAGCATCCTGACAATGGCCAGTATCTGAAGTTTAAGAGCAATGTGCACTAATATGTAAAGAACCTGACTAATTGTACAAGCTACAGTTCTTGATTAAAAAATAAAATAATAAAAAAAAGCTAAGGATGAAGAAACAGAAGTCAAAGAAATTGATGATCTTCTTCTAGTTGAGTAGCCAGCAAGGCACATTATATTTAATGGCACATGGAGGAGTTCTCTTTTGTTTTGAACTGTTTTTTTAAATGCTCATATTTTGTGAAGCATGTGCGCACATACACTAACACACACAATTGGGTTATTAAGACTCAATAGATGCATTGATTTGTCTTTCTTCTTTCTTTTTTTCATCATTCATTAAATGATACACAATGACTTGCCTCCCCATATTTTTAAAAAAATCTATTTCTTTACTCTTCATGTTTTATTGTGAACAAAAAGTAGTCTTGTGCCGCGAAGGCTCATCAAAGTCATAATTATATTTCTTTTGTCTGCATTGAACTGTCTGTCATCTGTTAGCATTTGAATGTGCTATATGTCTTTCTGCATTTGTCTGCATTCTTCCTCATTATTTACTGCTCCTCCATCATCCACTACTGATTGTTAACTTCTTTCTGCTCTCTTTGCCTTTAATTTTTCTGGCCTGTTATTAACCGTCTAGCTGTTCCAAACCAGAAATCTTGGTGATGCTTTTTTATATTTTAATTTTGCAAATTTATTAAAATATATTATTTATACTAATAGCACTGATGTTTATCTACATGACCAATCTGCTAACGTAATCTGCCAAAAGAAGGGAGGAAGTTTTGTTAAGCAACATAAATTGGAATCATGCGATCCCAGATCAGACACCTTCACATTTCCCCACCCCCCCAGTCTTCCCTTAACGCCTGGAGCTCCCTCTCTGAAGTACTCGGTGAAGTCAAAACCTCTTCCAAATCCTACCTCAAAATCCACTTCTACTGTGATGCCTATGATAAATTGTCAGTTGACAATGGTTGAAGAGGTGGCCAGTAAGGATTAAGGACTGCTGTTATAATTTCTGATTTTGGTTTATTTTTAGCATTCATAATTCTAGTTTATTATAGTTAATTATAAATATGTCATCTTGAAATCTGCTAATTGTCCTATAGCTGGTAAAAGGTGTTCATAGCAATGTTACATTTGTCCTTCCTCCCTCTGACCCCCCATCCCAAGTGCCTGTTACAGCACTTGCTGTGTCTTGATTTAATTCAGATGGCAAATGTTGTGAGACAGTGGGTCTTTGAACATGTGTTTGAACAGCATCTAACACAATGGAGCCTTTGAAGGCTACTGTAACACAAATAGTAGATCCATACGTCCTGCTCCCACTGAAGTCAATGTGGGTTTTGCCATTTACTTCTCTGAGAGCATGCCCTTAATCTTTGGGGTCATCATCTGTAAAATGGGAATAACGATGCTCACTTATTTCTCAGGGATATTCTGAGACTTTTTGGAAAGCAGGTTGAGATAATCAGTAAAGACACACAAAAGGGGGGCAAAATATTCTAAATTGTGGCCCAGAACCTTAGATGGTGTAAATTAGAATTAGTAGAGCTACATTGATTTACACATACGGAGGATATAGTCTTGAATGTCTTATTTTAACATAGATTTAAGCAAATTTGTCACAAGTCATTAAGGCTGACTTCAAAAACTTTGGAATTTCACTTTAATTGATAATAACAGTACCTGGTTCTTATATAGTATTTTACATCATTAGATCTCAAAGTGTTTTAAAAAGCAGAAGAGCATCATTGTTTGGGTTCTGAGGAACACTACAATATTCTCATGTTTCTCCAGCTAGAAGGTTACTAAGCCCTTGGGACTGAAATATTCAGCTAGAAATCTGACCAGGACAAGTTTTCTTTCACATTCGATTGCTATTTATTTTTTCTCCTATTGTTATATGGGGCTGAGCTTTCTCATGGTATTTGGGGCACTTCTACCTGGCATCAAAGAGAGCAGATCACAAAAGTGAAATAATGTTTATCAACTTAACTGGACATTTTTCATACTTTGCAAAAGCTTTGGTTTCAGTCTATTTTGACTTATGGGCAAATGTTTGTATCGGTTCTTATTTTATCCAAACAAGATTCCTAGATTTTATTGCCAGAAAGGGACTATTATTATAATCTAATTTGCTCTTCAGCATAACCCAGGCGATAAAATTTCAACCAGCAATACTTGCACTAAACTCAATAAAATGTGGTTGAGCTACAGAATATCTTTTAGAAAGACATCTGCTCCTTTGGTAAGCTGTTCCAATGGTTAATTGTCCTCAGTGTTAAAAAATATGTGCCTTATTTCCAGTTTGCATTTGACTAGGTTCAAATTCCAGCCATTAGAACCTGTCATGTCTTTTTTATTTGCTAGAATAAAGAGCCTTCTAGCATCTTTCCCCCATGTAGCTACTTATATACTGTGATCAAATGATCTTTCACTTTCTCTTCAATAAGCAAAGGAGACTGAACTCCGTAAGTCTTTCAAGGTTTTACCCATCCCTAGAATGCAATTTAATAAAGCATCACACATTAGTTTCTTTCTCTCTCTCTGTTCTTTCCTTTCTCAAATTTTGTTGGCCACCAGTTCCCTGTCAACTAGCACTTCACCCACCCACACTCCCCAGCTGCCACTGGTTTTCATTTTACATCCAAAGGAGCAGAATGCATCACCTGCTATCAACACTGCCATTCTTCCCTCTGTGCTGGGAGGTGGTGAGTCATCCCTGAACGAGAGTCTAGTCAATCCACAAACCAGGAGCTTATCTGGTGACTCTGAAAGCAGGTATATAAGCCTCAGAAGATAGACAGCAGTTGCTTTGTGGCCTGGAACTCTCTGCTGCTTGACAGTGGTGATGGACTCTTTATCCTACTCCAGTCTTGTCCTTAATCCTGCTACAGCTCTGCTTGGGCAGCAGCCTAATTCCAGCCCCTATGTTTACCTTGTTCCAATCCTGCTTTTTATGCCTGATTCTGGCTCTGACCCTTGGCCTGACTGCCACTAGTCCAACTACCAGGTGTGACCATCTTCACTTCAGTTTTATACATGCAAAGTATCAAGAAAAGGTACTTGTACAGATCTTCATTGGCCTAGGATGGGATATAGTCAAGAGATCATTTCTGAACCTTAGAGGTCAGCACAGTATTCTGCTACCCAAATGAATCTTTTGCTTCATTTATGCCACAGACAAAATGTATATCTTCTGTAGCAGGAAGAGTACTGAGCATATGGACATGTGGGGGTGTCTGTCAGGAGCCAGGTTTTCATGCAAGAAGGAAACTTGGAAAATCCCTAGAAATGGAAAGCAGTACTTGGACTATGTCCACCCCACCTTGCCTTCACCATAGGAAGACAAGGTTGCCTCTGTATACATTGATGATTTAGGTAATGGAAAGGTTTAGTGCTTCAAAACCATACCCTGAGATCCTTTGCACTGGCTGAAATACTGCTTCAGAAGAGGTGCTGCAGGAGCCAGTGCAGAAGATTTCATGGCTCTGGGCTGTATAGGAGGCAGAGGGTATCTCACAGTTGGGTACAAATTAGGTACCCTTAAATAGCCTAATATTAGTTCAAACAGTTTTCTAATTGGAAGAATTAGCCATATGTCCCCTTAGATATAGCATCTTGGACAGCCCCCTCTATTGTTTATGCCTAATGCCAGAGAAGGGAGAAGGTTGAGAGCAAAGCGATTCTTCCACCACCTACCCTCTGCTTCTTCTCCCACCTCAGTGGAGGGTGGGGAATAAATATGCATTGACAGCCTTGTTCATATTTTATGTGCAATTTTTATCTTGCAATGCCTTTTGGAGGCAGGGAGATTCACTGGGGTGTTGTGAGGACTCCTTAGTTAATGCTTGTACAGGACTTTGGGGATGGAACATGCTAGCTAAGTACTATGTGTTAATCTTTTCCCATCAAGACTATGTTGCCTACTGTAGAATTTGGTGCCATTCTTCTTCAGATATGAAGGGATCTCACCACAGAATTTCAGCCCAACTTGCTGCAGAGTTCACAAAGCCAATAAGAAGGTAGCACCGTGTTATACTATGTATTGCATATCAGAGTAAGGAGCTACTGCTTGCCAGCTCCGCATGACTGGGTGAGTGAATTAGATCCACTGATCACTCCCCTACCCTCCCACCAGGATCAAAGTAAAGCAGGAGTTCATAAAAATAATCTTTTATTCCTTTCTTCCAGCAAAGACACTCACCAGCATGCACACCCAGACCTGCACATATACAAGCACATTGAATACACTCATGAGATCTTAATACACACTGCCAGTTTCAACATATATAAATAAAACTGTTCCTTTCCCATTCTAATGCAACCGGAGGGAGCAAAATTGTAAGATCAAGAGCTGGTTTATGAAAGGTCAGACAGTCTTCTGCACTCCAAAGCCCAGTAGGGAGTGAAGAAATCCCCAGAACAGTGGATCTGAGCAGACAAGGTAAGAAAGGGTGCTGGCTCCCTGGCATGTTCCTCCTCACCCCCACACTGACCCAGCAGAAGGCAATCCATGAGTGCTCACTGGGGATTGTGCTCCATGGAGGGCGGTCCTAGGGTGACCAGGCAGCAAATGTGAAAAATTGGGACAGGGAGTGGGAGGTAATAGGAGCCTATATAAGAAAAAGACCCCAAAATCGGGACTGTCCCTATAAAATCGGGACATCTGGTCACCTTAGGCAGTCCAGTGGCTACAGCATTGTGTCCCATTCAATTTATGTTAGCACTTACCGTGGCAGTATTAACTTAAGGTGATTCCTCTGCTACTGAGTTAACTGCCTTCTCCTAACTTCTGAGAGTGAGTCTGGCAGTGCTGGAACGTGGGATAGCACTGGTGTGCTCATGGAGGACAGCAGGAGCGTGGAGATGGTGTATAGGCACAGAATCCATGCAGAGTCCAGTCCTAGGAGATCTGCATGCTCAGTGGAGAGAAGCCTCTGTCATCCTCAGAAGGGAAATACCCTCCCTCTCTAACCTGCCCACATGGAAATGATTAGTTGGAAACTCTGAAAGTAAATATTCAGGGAGTTTTTTAGTCCTCCTGTGTGGGAATAACCCACATTGATCTGGTATCTCAGAAGCCACTGGGGCTAGCAATAAATTCCTCTCTGTATTGAAACATTGAAAACCCTAGGCTTCCTGGCAAGGTCTGAGCTATCAGGTCATAAAATTACATCACTCTCATGACCAGCTCAACTTTTCCCCTGTGTTTGTTTTTTGATAGTATTGTAGTGGCCAGTTTCTTAACAATTAATGAGGTCAACCACTTGAAAGCTGGAACTGACAGTTAACACACAGTGTAATAAAACTTTGGTTTCTCAGCAGAGCTGGTCAAAATGGTGGGGTGTTTGTTTTTTGTAAAATTCTACAGACCATGCTGCATGAATTATAAGATCCACTTCACCCACAGTCCCAGCACTACCTGATACAGAAAGTGGGTGTGGGGTATCCCAACCTCCCAGGAAAAAGTTTTTATAGTTCATGGTGACATTGTTTTTCAGATCCTCATATAAAGTGAGCTTAGTATGGCAAAGCTCTGGGCACTGGAAAGCATAAAGTTATGTTTTGAATAAGTCACTGGTGTGTAAATACTATATCCTCAGCTGACCTAACTGTGGTCTGTTTAATCGTGTCAGTACTGAATTGTTTATATACCTTTCATGGGGATTGAAGTAATATTCATAGTAAACATTATTTGTAGTAGATCTAGTCAATTGCACCTGGTGAATGTATAGAATTTAAAAATATAGGGGTATAAAATGTATAGTATATAGAAAGACTAATGTTACTATGTGACCAGATATATATTTACACAATGAAGAGTAATGGCCCATTGGGTAAATAAGATAATTTTTCTAAATTGTATAAACAACTCCTTGCTGTGTTAGCAGAGAAAATAGGTTAATTATCAGTAAGGTTGCTTAAATGAGTTTCCTGTGCATATTTACCTGGAACACTCATACAGCTTCATAGGAGATTACAGCAATTACTATTTGACCTTTTAAAACAATGTCCCCTTTAATTTCTAACAAGAAGAAAAAGAAGAATTGAAAAACCATAAACAAGGTTTTACCTTCATTTTATTTGTTTGTTTAATTAAAGATAAACTAGCACTTAATGCAGTTCACACTTACAAGACAATGCAGCAAACCCAAAGAGTAAGAGATGCTGTAAACTGAAACCCACTCAGATTGAGTGAAACTCCATGTATGGAGAAGCAGAATGTCACCTTTCAATCTTCAATGCACAACACAATTCTGTTTCAAGTGAACTTCTGCTTTTCCTGAGGCTGCTGGAGCAGTGGGGGAACTTCCCTGTGAGATGGCTCCACTTCAGGTTATGACCTCAAGGGATTGATGCTTGTTGGGCTGAGGTAGAAAAGGAAACTATGGGGGTTGGGTTCCCGCTCTGGAGCACACCATGGAAGTCTGGATTCTGCACCATCCCTTTCCATGACATAACGTGGGTTCCCCATGTGTAACTATTATTAACTGGCTCTATGAGCCAGTGGAAGAGCCTAGTCCTGCCTCCTCACCCACAATCCCAGCCTCCTGTGGGTTAATTCGCATGTTGGGATGGTAGGAAAGAGCATTCTTTCTCCAGGTGCAAGCACTGTTATTGTGCCAGGCTTTTGTTCAGGAGGCACAAATATCAGAGAGGTTTCTTCCCACTTCCTGTGTGAGCCTGACCAGATGTCCCAATTTTATATGGACAGTCCTGATATTTGGGGCTTTTTCTTATATAGGCTCCTATTACATTCCCCCCCCCCCCCCCCACTACACACACACACACACACAAACCCTCTGTCCCGATTTTTGACACTTGCTATCTGGTCACTCTAAACTCTGTACATTTTATTCTCTGGCCTGTTATGCAGGAGGTCAGACTAGATTATCATAACAGTCTTTTCTGGCCTTTAAAATCTATTAGTCTATCTGGCCCCATATATATATATATATTAAACAAGACAGGTGGATCTTCTGTGGTGTTAATATGACTATCGTCCCCACAGTCCCATTGATGTCAATGGGTGTTCTTTCTGTGCAAGGATCAAAGGTAGTATGTAGCTTTTATAGATCAAATAAGTATGGAACACCCATGTTTCAAAGGTAGCACAGGTAGCTTATTCTACCTCTTTGGGGCTGAAATCCCCAAAGGCTGTCTCTCATAGCTACTTTTAGCTCTGCACCCTTTAATATTATTGGACTGGTTTGAATTAAGGACATATTTACAGACTGCATTGGAAAAAAGAATTGATTTTACTCATTTGGGAGTTTTGCCTGATTAAGGACTGGATATTCTGTCTCGGTATATGGTTCATAACATCAGGCAGGGTTTCAATAAAAGGATTTCAAGACAACCTTTGGTTCAGCAATGCACAAAAGCAAAGATTCTGATTTTCCAAGGCATGCACCAAAGTGCTGCCAGGGTGCATTTGGTGCATAATTGTAATTTCTAAGAATAAATTCAATTAAAACTGAAACAAAATCTCTGCAAAGAATATGGGCTTTAAAATGTAAATTTCACATGCTAAGGATTGTCATTATTTTAAGCCCTTTTTAGAAACATGAAATAAATGTTTTTTCAGACATGAACACAGTCCATTCAGATGACAAACTCCTTTGTTTCATTAAGTGTCCCTTTGAATGCTTTGGATTAGGTATTTAGCACTTGGCACCTAATTAAGTAATTATCATGGATGGAGTCACAGAGTGATGCCTGTCCCCTTTCTCCAGAGGATTAGAATCTGATGCTAAAATTGTGGGGCACATCCCTGTTAAATGACAGATCTGTATGATTAAAAACTTGGGACCCTATTTCCCTCCCAAACCAACATAATTCCTTAAAAAAAAAAAAGCTAAATATTACAGCAAATCAAAATTCAGGCCTCGCTTTTCCAGGCTTAAAAACAACCCCCCCATTTTATCCCACTCTGATAAATCTGTTCCTCAGTATGTTTTAAAATTAACGGAGATAATATTCTGGGGGAAGATAGACAAGGGAGTTTGTGTATCTTCTAAAAACAAGACTTTCAAAGGACTAATTAAATTTCAGCTAGAATGACAGCAAAGCTGTTCCGTTGTTCACCTTCTCTGTGTATGGAGCAGGCCTTTTTCCCCCCTCCACTCACTGGGTTCATGAAATTTACATCGCCAGTTAATTAAATGTTTGCAACAATAATTGACCTTAGGAGTAAGTCATCTGGTAATAAATAGATTCCATTGTTTCTAAATAGTTGTTTACTGGCTCTGAGGAGCTATTTATAATCTGGTAAATTTGCTACTACTCATCAACAATTTGCTTAAATACATATCCCATTGTATAATTGACAGTGAATCAGAATATAGATTAGCCAAAGTTTCAATGTGTGCCACATCAGAAGATAATGTAGGGTTATTTTTTAAATCCTTTTGTTTTGTTCAGATGACAATCAGACAGACAGGATAGAGACAGATTTTTCAATCACATTGAATTTTTCTGGCTTTTTGAGCTGCCTAACCTCCAAAAAAATTACACGTACATCTCCATTTTAGTTCACTATTTCAAGTCAACAAGCAAGAGAGTTTTGGTTGGCTGGTTTGATGGAGTACAGCAATAATGGCACTTGGTGATGCAAAACCATTATGGATATACAAATGGTACATACATTTCATATCCTCCTCCCCAACAAAAGATCGTTTTTATACTCTGCTTTTGTTTAAAACCTAAAAGCCAAATTCAGAGGTGATGTGTAAATCAGTGTAATTTAGATTCCTTTATGCTCAGTTAAATACTCTTAGACCTACTATGATGTGGAGCTGGAAGAAAGTGTAAAATATACTAGGTAAAATAGGGGATGGCCTTCTTTAATGTCTACTTCCTAACATTTAGTTGCTTTTCTTGCTCTGCTTCTGGCCCTCAGAGTAAATTACATCAATGTACACCTCTCTAGACTCCCTTACACTTATCTAGACTCACAGTGCCAAATGCACATTGATGTGTAAGAAGGGGCCTGGAAGTTGCATGCTGATAAGTAGGTGTGAGTCTAAGAAATAAGTAGATCAGTCTAAGCCCTGGTCTACACTGGGGGGGGAGGGGATCGATCTAAGTTACTCAACTTCAGCTACGTGAATAACGTAGCTGAAGTCGACGTACTTAGATCGATTTACTATGGTGTCTTCACCGTGGTGAGTCGACTGCTGCCGCTCCCCTGTTGACTCTGCCTGTGGCGCTGGAGTTCAGGAGTCACCGGGAGAGCGCTCGGGGGTCGATTTATCATGTCTAGACTAGATGCGATAAATTGATCCCCGCTGGATCGATCGCTGCCTGCCGATTCGGCGGGTAGTGTAAACATACCCTAAGGGAATCTAAATAAGGCCTCATCTCTAGGCCAGTTGTACAGATGGATAACTGAGGCACAAAGAGGCTACGTGACTTTCCCAAGATCACACACAAAGTCCATGGCAGAGTTGTAACTTGAACCCAAGTCTCCTATGTGCTAGATCAGTGCCTTAACTATCAAACCATCCTTCTTTACACAGAAGCATTGTACTGATTTAATTTTATTGGTATAATTAAAGCAGTACAGCTCCTCCTCCCCAGCGTGGACATTGTTATATTACTATCTTTTCTTCTTTCTTTCTTTGTCCTCCCACACCCCCAGGTGCATAGGGTGTCCACCAGTTTCTGTCATTTATTTCAGTCTTGTGGGGGTCTGTTCAGGCTACTGATGGATATGGCTTCTTTTGCTGCTGTTCTGTGTAACGTTTCTCTAGGTCACCCTACTTTTCTTTTTCCCAGGGATGTCCAGATTATCAATTTACATAGAAGTCATGTTGGTGGCATCTTTAAAGTGTGTCTTAAATATGTCCATTGCTGTTTCTTTCCATATTTGATGCTTTATAACTGTATTGGTTTAATTCACACTTTAGGTTATACCAACACTCCCCTTCTCCTAAAAAATACTTTCCTGTGTAAACAAGGCCAAAAGCTTTATATAGACTAGGATTTAAGGATGTGTTGTTGGACCATGTTGTTATCTAGATCGATCCAGTTAACACTTTCTAAAACTTTAGACAAAGCAGGTTGTACTTTAGCACATGGTCCAGTAAAGGCTATACTCCTCCATAGGCTTTGATTCAACCATCTTAGTATGTCTAAAGTACAACTTTCTTTGGCTAGGTCTGCACTAGAGACTTTTAATGGTTTAGTAATGTCACTATGCGTTAATTATTATTATTATTTTATTATTAATGTTTACAACATATAAACAGTTATACCAGCACGACACTGCTTTTGCTGCTAGAGCTTATTTCATTCAGGGAACTGGTATAAGCTATATGGGGAAAATAACTCTTTTGCCAGTATAAGCTGCTCCTACACTAAGAGGACTTGCTGGTATAGCTAAACCCTCTCTAGTGTAGACAAGGCTTTTGTCTTGACTAGAATTTTAGAAGTTATTAATAAGATTGTGATAGATAAAATCAGCTAACATGATCCAAGAATATACGTTTAACCCTAATCTAAGATAAAGCCTTAGAATCCCCTCTGTATTTGGCCTTACGCATTTCCCGGGAACCTAACAATACTAGTATCTCAATTTATTTATTTTGGTTTTAAAAATATATGTTAGGATTGCCCATCCTATGTACCGAGTCACCCTTCCAATAATGAAAACACAGTAATCAACAATTACACCAATCGGATAGCCACAATCATAATCCATTCACACTCCATTGATCCCATTATATTGTAACTCCGAAATAACTAAATACCAATACTGCTCCAATTGCCATTTTCCATTGTCCCCACACATTATCAAAAACCATTGCAGTAAAGCAAGAAATTATTTTTTTTTGAAGGTGGTTCCTAAAAAGAAAGCAAACAAAATCGAGTACTGAGACTTTAAAGTGAGACATTAATGGGAGGGAGGAGGAGTTGGGAGAATTTGATCCTAAAGTGACAATGGGTGTTTATCATACTGGTCACATTTGGTTTGAAAATAGAAAAAAAGAGAACATTCCCCAAATTGTGGTATCTGCCTTGTTCCCAAAACCAACTCAAGCCTAAAAGGATACATTGCTGGTTTCATGTGCATTCATGTGAGTGAAGGTTCCTTTATTTTAAATGAGATTGACTCAGAAAAACCCTGAGTTCTAGCATATGCCAGTGAGGTAGTGTTCTATGAAGCAACCAGGCATCTGAAAAGCCTGGACACAGTGGATCCAGAGAGCAATCTCCATAGGAGTTCTTTCCTCAGCTGTGCTCAGAAAGTCATTGGCTGTTGCAACACTGGGGAGATCATCGGTTCCACAGTAGTGGCACCCCTAGGTACTCCCTGCTGGAACCAATGACACAGAACTTTGCCCCTGTGTTTAAAAGTGTTGATTTATTGGCATCATGTTGAAAGATGAAAGTCCAAGGCAAACATAATTATCTATGTATGTATTCATGCAACACCAGTTACTGTGGTATCTTGGTATCAGTGTAAAAGCTAGTATAAAACTATTGTCCCAAGTAGACCCTGCTCTTCCCATGCTAAGGTTTAGCTGATTATATCTGCAGAGGTTAATTTTCCTTTCTTCTTTCTCCTCCTTTCATATCTCCCATCTCTTCTTTTTACAGGATGTGTAAGGGCAATAGCTTATTGTTAATTAGAATTAGCATAATAAATGCTGCAAAGTATCACTGTGTGGTGCTGGGTTTACTCCATAACACCCTGGAGTCTATTCATCTCTCCAGTTTCCCAAATAAAAGTATAAGAGAAAGGGGGTTTGGACTGTATTCTCTCTCATGAGACAGCCCAGTGAATCCTGAGCTAGGAACAGTTTCCTCAGCCCACATCTTCACTCCATTCTGCTTCCTCACTCACTGTCCTTTCATACTTGATCACTTTTCTTTGGATACTGTGGGATAAATTCTCAAAAATGACTTCTAATTGTGTATGCTTCCATTTCTGCATGTCCAGCTTTGGATAGCTGGCAATTTACGTCTGGGTGCCCCAAAGCTGAGGCAACCAAGAGTAGAGCTCACTTATGAAGATTTAGGCCTGTATCCCTCAGTTAGCCCCTGCATGTTGGCCAAAATTTATAAATATTGGTGTGGCGGTGGAGGTGGATCTGGGGGAAGGGCAGACTTGTACAACTGTTTTTTATTGTTACCAGTACCATGGAAATTAAAGACTGTTGTAGAGTGTACTCATTTGTTTTCTCCTTTGTAGATGCATTAAAAGCCTCTGCATGGGTAAATGAGGTGTGTGCTTCTTCCACTTCCTCTATATCCATGCCGTTCCCATACACTAAGCACTGGTGCAGATTTCCCCTTTGTGGAAGTATACTGAGTAAAGTGCGCAACATTAGCCAAATCCTCATTGCAAGTTTACTGAAGCTATGCTACAGATGTATTTGGGTATGTATGTCAAATCTGTATGGTTGCTTATAGTATATGATCCTGTAAAGACTTCACCTGGGATCAGATTGTTAAAGGTATTAAGGTGGCTAAAGACGCATATAAGCACCTAGTGGAATTTTCAGAAGCAGCTAAACTCATTAAGCACTTTTGCAATTTTAAGCACCCACATATTTTTTGAAAATCTGGCCTGTGATGTTTATACATTGACTTAATCTAACCCCTTTATCTGGCAGAATACAGAGCAAAGTGTATGACTGTCTTCTTATGGAAAGGATTCATGAGTTTGGGGTGAAGAAAAATATATACAGCATAAGTCCACAGAGCCAAACTCTTTCACACAGTTGTAAATCTAGAAATATCTCTGCTGAAGTCCGTGGAGTTACTCCAGATTTGGAACAGTGTAAAATGAGAACAGAATTTGTTCCTAGCATGTATTGCTTTAAATTTTAACACCATACATTTGTCCAAAATCTAAATGGATCCATGTCTATATTTGTCTTTGGAAGCATATGACATTTGAGAGAGTGGTTCTCTCTGCCAACAAGAATTAAAAATAGCACATAAAGGTATTTAATGCAGAGTAAAATCAGATATAAATGGTGTATGAGTGCATCACTGAACAACTCAGGCTGCAACCTCTTTTGACAGATTCATGAATAGCTTATCCCCTCCTAATTTCTGCATTAAGCAAAGTTATTCTTAATTTTATGATACTACTTAAATCTTTGGTCACTGACAGATCTCAGATGAGTCAGATTCATTTGATCGTGCTTTTACTTTTCAAGGAAACAAATCTTCTCTGAATGTTACAAAATGTGAATAAATAATCAGCAAGAATAATATTATTTTGCACTTTTATGGCACTTATCATCCACAAATCTCAGGAAACTCTAGAAAGCTGGCTACTTAATATTCCTATTTATAGATAGGTAAACTGAAACAGAGAGATAAGTGACTTGCTCAAGATCAAAGCAATCCAGTGATAGAGTCAGGAATTGAGTCCATGTTTCCTGATTCCTAGCCCCCAGATCTAGTCACTAAGTGGTGGATTGTCTCCTCTAATGAGAAAATCCATCCAAGTTGCTCAGGGGAAGAAATCTCCATGAGATTCCCTTCACAGAAATTCCCTCACATTGTTCTTTTGGGTTCACAGGGTTTGCCCTCAATGAAGCTGAAATCGTCTAGAGATCAGTCTATGGGTACTACTTACCTCTCTGTGCTCCTTCCATCTATAAGGTTCTGAGGATATAATGGGGGACTGACCCCATGTTATCCCCGAACTATCTGAATCTCAAGGAGGCTGTCCCCATGGAGCTTTGTGCCCCTGATGCACTCCACTCCCCTGTCTTTAACTCCCTGGCAGCATGACTTCATCTGAGGGCATTGGTAGAAACCCAAAAGGGGTAGCTGCTGGTAAGAGCAAGGCTCTGGCCCCTTCTGCAATAGTCAGCAATGCTGACAGAATGGGGAAAACTCTACATCTGGTAAATAATGCCAGCAGCGTTAGCTGCTCTGTGCATTCCCAGCATGCTGTGCACCCCCTCCTCCATCCGCATCTAACAGTCTATATGGGTTTACAAGCCAGAATGTGGTCCTTAGGAAAGACACGTACCACACATGTTACCGAGCCTGCTCAGATCCTTAGGGAAGGCTCATCTCTTGTACAGTAGCAATTTTTCATAGCTTAATACCTCATCTGTGCCTCTTTAAATGCAAAATGCCAAAGACAATCAGGCCCTACTGCAGTGTTTTTGGCAATGGACCACAGACATAAATAGAGGCATCAACAATTTCTCTTCCCAGATCAGTCACTTTTTTCTAATAGGATCCAGCACACTGGGTTAATGACAAACAGAGTATGCTGCTGGATTATGATTCTCCCAGGATCAGGAAACAGCCTTTAGCTGAAGCAGCATTTCCCAGAGATCAGCCTTAACTTAGGCCCAGATTGTGCCCTTGAAACCACTGGGTGGACCTCCTCGCACTCCTAGAAAAGTGTGTCAGCCACTTCCACAGCAACATCCTTCAGTTGACCCCACAAAGTTTCCATAGGTCTGGAAATCTGTCTGAGGTTCCTGCGTGAGACAGGGGAGGAGTAAGCGGGGCTGCAAGAGGAAACACATAGAAGCAATAATTGATTTCCACTGGAATTCAGCCCCTGTGGTGGGGCTTAGAGGGGATCTTCAGGGTAGTCAGAGCTATTGGAGTTTCTGGTATTGGTGAACAGCCACAGAAAATCCAGAGCACAGGGTAAGCACGGAGCTTCTGTGCACTTGGTCCTGTAAAGCCCTAATATTCATGTGGGATCTATATATTTTTGGGGCCAGGGACTACCTTTTTTCACAGTAGATGGACCCTTTCCCCTGATAGAAGCATTCAGAGGAAATAATGCAGGCTGCCCTATTGCCAGTATGCCAGGAGAGTATATCCCTGGTATGCTGTTTAGGGAGTGCTGCATATTCTCTGTTGAGTGGCTGGCCTTCTAAGCATCCTTCCTTGCTCCCTTGGCAGTGCTTGCACTCTGGAGGGAGAGAGGGAGAGGGATCTTACCAGGAAGTGCATAGGCTGAATTGGGGTGGCCTGTGTGCAGAGTCATGAGGTGGGGTGAAGGTCCTTGTACGCTCTCCGCCTTAGCACATCCATTTGGGGCCCAGTCACGATGTGGCCTGAAATGAAAGTGGAGAGAGGGAATTTAGCTTTTGCACAATGTCCCCTTTTGTGCTGGCTCAAAAGGACCCATGGAGCAGGTGGAAGCTTCCCCTCCCAGGGACTACTCTGGCACAAGGAGTTCCAGGAGAGGAGGTGCTGGCTATTCTGGGGCAGAATGGAAGAGGGACAGTGGAAAGAGGAGTAGAAAGAGAGGTTCCACTCTCCTGCAATGGACCACAGCAGTGATGCAAGTTACTTATGCCTCCTGCATCCAATATGCAACAGAAAGACAAGGCATGCATTACAGGGAGCAGTTGCAGATTTGTCCATAATTAAGATGCCATGTTTCCTCTATGGTTTTTACAAATCTGTTGTTCAGAATGTTTTGAAGAATAGTTTTCACATACCGAGTTGAGCCTTGGGCTGTTTACAAACTCTTGGTAGAAGCATTCAGTTAACTATATAATATTCAGAAATCATGGTTTGAGATTTGTGTTTGTTTTCCTATCTCAGATGGTGTTTTGGTTTCATCACTGGAGATGATCCAGCCTCCTTTATAAATCACAGTATTTCAGGGTGAAATTAATGTTGTTTCTTGATTTAAATCAATCATGTTTATAAACCTGAAAATCACTGTTCCCCAATGCGTGTGTTCAGTGCTGAGCAAACCAGGGTCCTGGGCCATGACATGACTAGGGCTCCTAATCTTAATAATAATAATAATAATTGTTAAATATTAATGATTATTAATATAGATAATGAACAATGACTAATGAAGGGATTAGAGTTACAAGATACACATCTCTTTGCACTATTACAACTGCTATGAGGATCAACATAGAAGATAACTGGCATGGTCAAAGTCTGCCAGTGCACAGACAGGTAACTGCTCATATGAGCTGTGTTCATTGGATCTTCTTAATTGTGATAACCCACCCCATTGAATGATCCAGAGAACCAAGCTAATTGCTAATATAGTCCGGGTGAAAAAATCCTTTTTACCCCAACATCTGGAGATTGTTCTATGATTTAATTGAGCACATATCACTATAACTGTAGTAGGTTCTTTGTCTCAGAGCTGAGCTCTTGGGAATGTTCCCTTACCAGCTTATGAAATTCCTTACTTGTCAAGTTCTTAAAAATGAAGAGTGAGCATTAAGAGGAAGAAATCAGTTGGAAATTTCACTGGCAAAAGCAATATCTAGAAAATTGCTCTGCACTCTTGGGCGAATAGAAGAGCTGATGGTGCTACTGTCTGTCGCCAAATTCAGAAAGTAACATCAGAGAGTGATCTCTGAAATGTCTTCTTTGGAAGAGGAAGATTTTCATGGTGTGAGTGTGTGAGAACATCTAGAGTTTGAACATCACTTTTAAACAAACACCAGCTAGGAATCAAATATCTTACTTGTCCAGATACCCCTGGCTACTATATTAAGGGCAGAACAGAAACTGATTGCCCTTATTTTGTTCTTATTCTGCAAAAGTACCACTACTGAAGTCCTCAGATACTACAGTAGTGGGTTTGATATATAGGTCAGATAGACTAGGCAGACAGGTAGGAAGTACAAATCTATTTAGGGTCCCTATCAGAAAGAAACATTAATCCTAGAATGGACAGAGAGGACATCAATGTTCCAATCCATCTTTGGCACCAGCCCCTTTTTATAGGATGAGCAGATCACTTCACCTCTGCTTCAGTTTCCCCATCTCTAAAATGGGTGCAATTATTTTTATCTACTTCAAAGGGTATTGTAAAGGTCAGGACTATGTGCATCATGAAAATTAAACTGTATTATAATTTGAGTCTCATCCAGGTGGTTAATAATTGGAAGTCATTGCCATTCTCAGATGGGTCAAGTTCCAATAGAGTTTTCTTTAATGTTTTTCCCATGTGTCTTCCAACACAGATTTCTGCTTTTTTTATTGCTGTTGAACCAACCCATGTTTTATCTACCAAAGGCCTGATTCTGATCTCAAAATAGGTGTAAAACCAGATGAACTCCATATATGGAGTTGCAATTTTGTAAAACTGGTGTGAGATCAGGCCCAAAGCATTTTACCACATGATTCTGCACCATGACAGAAAGAACTGTCCTGTGAGCAAGAAGTGGCTGTGTGATCAGAAAGCCACTGAGGATAAGAGATTGTAAAACAGTAGCTATTGACTGATGTTCACTAAGAGACCTCCTCCCATTTCCTGAGGATTCAGGTAGCCTGACCTTCATCCTAGGGAGTCTCCATTAATTGATTGAATTAGGTTGACTACATTGGGTTTAGCTGATATAATTTTGCTTCTTTGGTTGTTTTAAATAAAGTGGGAAAGGGAAAATTATAGCCATGGGAGACAGGGGCTACTGACACCTGCTGTGTGATTACGGTATCAATCTTCTGTCACGTTGACCCAGGTATGGTGACTGGAGCCAGGAAATAAAAACCAGACTCTCATCACCACTTCTCCGTTTCACATCTTTCTTCCCTTGCTCTCTGTAATAGCTGGGCACACAGATTATCTCCTTTCACTTACATGTCTCAGTCACACTTCTGTCCTTGCAGAGAAGCATGTTGCTACCCCTTTACCCAAAGGCTGCAAGAGCAAGACCAGGCACTTAATATCTCTTCAAGGAAAAACACCTTTATTCTTATTATATCTTCAAGGATGTGTTTGCTCATTCTTCTTTATGTTGACCATTGCCTTTTTGAATATTGCTTCAATGCTGAAAAAAAAAAATATCCTCAGTTGAATTGTACTTGGTAAACAGAGGGGTAGAGAGAATTTCTGTGACGTGCCTAATAGTCATGCCTTTGGTGACAGAAGTTTTAACAGTTGGGTGCACTGGGCCCATGAAATTGAAACAACTCATCCCATTGATTATTAATGAGACTACCTAGCTGAATTTTTGTCGATCATTCAATGTTAGGGCTCCGGTGACACTGTAAAATAAGGCACCCCAGCTACCCTTTTAGAGTTTTCTGCAGAACTCTTCTAACGATTTACAGCCATGTAATCTGCCTGGTGCTGTATATCTTTCTATAAGCAATGTAAAATATGTTTAGTTAAACACAAAAGTGTGAAACATTCCACTGTGGTGTTTCAGTTACCCTTGCTTCCTGTTTCTAACTTTCAGATTTACAGCCCTTTCCTGACAGAGCCATCAAGGTTCTTTTCTCTGCAGAAAACCAAATTTTACATATCAGGTTTTCTTTAAGGGTAAGGATTAAAAATATCACACTGAAGTTATGCTTAGCTATGACTCTGAGCCTGGCTGTCCTCTCACGCTGCTGTGATACTGGTATAACTCCATTGACTTTACTGGAGTTACAGCTGGTGTCAGTGAGAAAAGAATCCTCCTGGTAGCACTTCTGATTTTCATGAGCATTCCCACAATGTACTGTGTTGTAGTTTAGCTGGGGGGGGAGGGGGCAAGGGCGGGAATACATGTGGGAGATTTACTGTAACTGAAGTACTTATCACTTCCCACTGTGTGATAGGGGTTCCCCTCCCCCCACCTCGCTACAAATACATCACACCGATATATGCACAGCAATATATGACTGCTGGTTGCTGTTTCACTTTTGGTAAATCAGACGCAGAAATCTTATGTACCGGTAGTCGGATTTTGATAGTTTTCATTCACCCTTAATTTCACTAGGGCTTTTGATAAATCACTTGCATGTTTCTTTATTTTTTTATTATTATTATTACCATGGTGCCTAGAAACCCTAGTCCTGGACCAGGATCCCATTGTGCTAGGTGCTGTACAAACACAGAACAAAGAGACCAGTCCCTGCCCAAAGAGCTTTCAACCTAAGTATAAGACAATAGAAAACAAATGGCTAAAGACAAATGGGGAAATATAAGGAAATAATGAGACAATATTGACCAGGAAGTCGTCTCAGCACATCAATAGTATTAGGTCATCAAACCCAAACTTTGGAGACATCATCCCAGTCTCTGGATAAGAAAATCATATAGAATCCTGGGACAAATCCTCAGTTCCTTACTCAGAAAAAATCTCATCTACTTCAAGATCTTCATTAATGACTGAGCAAGGAATTCTGGATCTGGGCTCAATAAATCAGAGATAGAAAAGATTCATTGGTTCTTTAGCAAGATTATTCTGTGCAGTGAAATTTCTAATGCTTTGTCCAATGTAGTTTCCATTGTTCAAAGTGATGGGACTTTCACCACTTCCCTCGGGAGACTGATCGACAGCTTATTGAAAGTCACCACTAAGAAGTGTTTTATGATATTTATCCTAAACTTTCCTTTTCTTAATTGCATCCCACTAATTGTACCCATCCCCCATGTATAGTGCCTCTCATTGCCTGGAGTTTATACACCAAATACTTGTAGAGTGAAAACAGGTTAGAGAGCTTTGGAGTAGTGTAGCTTTCATTCCAACACTCCCTCGCAGGGAGATAATTGGAATAGCAGTGTCATACACTCTTGTCAATTCACTCTGCCTAAGTGTCAATTGATTCTGGCCAAACATTTCCACACAGCCAAAAGGAGTAGGTGCTGAGGAGACCTTCAGGTGACAGTGAGTTGAAAGATAATAATACTTTGCACTTATAAAACAAGGTTCCTCTCAAAGCACTTTGCAAACACTAGACCTGCTTCTCATTTACACTAAGGGTATGTCTACGCCAGGGATTGGCAACCTTTGGCATGCGGCCCATCAGGCAAAGCTGCTGGTGGGCCGGGACAGTTTGTTTACATGCAGCGACCGCAGGTTCGGCCGATCGCAGCTCCCACTGGCTGCAGTTCGCCATCCCAGGCCAATGGGGGCTGCGGGAAGCGGCATGGGCTGAGGGATGTGCTGGCCGCCACTTCCCACAGCCCCCATTGGCCTAGGATGACAAACCACAGCCTGTGGGAGCTGTGATCGGCCAAACCTGCGGACGCTGCAGGTAAACAAACCAGCCCGGATCGTCAGCGGCTTTCCCTGATGGGCCGTGTGCCAAAGGTTGCCGATCCCTGGTCTACACTGCAATAAAAGCCGGAGCACCAAATCTCAGAGCCTGCATCAATTGACTTGGGCTTGTAGGGATCCAGGACTTGTAGGGAGTGGGGATCCAGCACCCCCTGGGAAATCCCAAAGTTGGTGCTTCTGGAGCCTCCCAACCTCAGTGGGGCTCAGGGATTTACAGAGTGTCCCAGCGTGCAGGAGGAGCATACCCACAGCAGTGTCCCTCAGGATGATGCAAGCAAGCACTCCCTTCCACAGCTGGTGTGCTCCATGGGTTAATGCAAAGTGGGTTGGGCCATGGGCCTATTCCTTGCCCATTTAAGGTAGTTAGCAGCTACCAAAGCACAAGCTAAAAACAGCCTCTGTGTTCTGGAGAGGACAGGTAAAGCAATTGTGCCTGGCACCTCTACTGGGGGATGGTGCAAGGCTGGGGAGAAGAAACACTAGCATTATCCACCTCTGTTGCACACCCATGCAAGGGTCAGCCAAAACCTAGCTTTCACAATACTCCCTTGATATATATATATATATATATATATATATATATATATATGGATTATTACACTCTTTGTTCAAAGGGGCTGATCGGAGCACTGAAAGGTTCAGTGACTTTCCCAAGTTCAGAGATGGCATAAGTGGCAAAGCTCAAAATACAACCCAGAAGCCCTGACTGCTGGTCTCCTGCTCACTGCTAAACCACATTCCATAGCAACGAGTAACGGGGATGTATGTGCTGAGGAATTTGCTTTGCAATAAATAAATAAAGCTTTCTACAGCTAATTGAGGACCTGATAAAACTCTAAAGTGTAATCTAACTGGATTTCAATTTCTTTTTAATCAAAGAATCATTTTTTCCTTCATCCAAATATATGGTTCAAATGAATTTGGAAAGGCCATTTATAATTATCTTCAAATATGATTCACATGAACAGGCTGTATTTGAAGTCACTGAGTCTCAGCAATATTCTGAAGAAGAGTTTGAAAGAAAATATCAAAAATACTTATCACTCCAAAAATATGTATCTCATGTCATTGCTATTAGAGGGCCAAAATCTCCTCGATATCAGGTGTGGAGGGGATGAAAGGGGAACAAGCACCGACCATGAGGGACTAGTAAGAATATAAGATGATGAAAGAAGTCTTACTGGCATCATCATGCCGTCCCTTTATTGAATCTGAGGAAGTCTATCTGTGAAACATCAAGTGTCCCCATGGGTTTCGGTGAAAGTTACCAGGTGGGGAGGAGCAGGGCTCAAAACAATTACTACAGTGCTGGGCACTGTAAAAAACCTTAAAATAGAGAGATACATTGATAACTTCTCCCACAGCAACTCATGGGGAAATACCAGGAGGAAGTAAAGTTGATTCTGGGCATTTACCCTGGAAATGTTTACCATAGGAGGAGTTGAAGACATTCAGAACTTCACAGGAGAACACTGAGCACCTGTACTAGATTGTCCTGGTCTACCTTGTCAATATCTTTTGGGGAGCTGAGAGCTTCCCCATGTTTAGATGGAAAGGCAAAGATTGCATAGGCCTTATATTCAGATAAACTTACACTCATTACAGGCACCAATATACTTCTATGATGGGCATTAAACAAAAACAGATATTAGTGAGATAGGTAGATAAGGCAATTAAAAGAAAATTTAAAAATTTAAAAGTTAAAGCTGATCAAAGAAAAGGAAAATTTTCATGGAATTTGATTTTTTTTTTATCAGCTCTCTTAAGGTCAATGAGTGCCCCATTATTATTAGTATCTGTGATAGTTACTTTACCCCCAAAGTTTGCCATGCTGTGGCTTATTCAGCTTTCCCTGCCCACTATCACCAGCTAGAGCTTATTTTTTCTAATCACAATAACTCCACTGCATCCTGGATGCATATTTTTTTCTGCTTTCCCGGTCTCTAGCAGTGACATGAATTCCAAAGCCCTTATTTTTCTCTTATAGAGTTACCACCAAATTATTGTTATAATTTTATTATTAGGTCTTCAGATGGTGTAAATCAACCTTGCTCTCATCATAGAAATGGAGCTACTTTGAATTACATCAGCTGATTATCTAACTAATATCTCAAAAGAAAGAAAGATAGTGAATAACATATTAGGATTCATCTCACCTGAAAATAATATAAGAAGCTGTGTTAGTACCCTTGGATTTATTAAATTAGGACCCTCACCATTAGCATTAACCTGGTTTATGTCACTATCACCATCTTTAATTCAAGGAACCCTGACAAGCTGTAAAAATACAGAGACACATCCTGAAAGTGGGCAGAATGAAGGGTGACTAAAGAAGAGGTCAGACCCACTGCTATTTGCTTAGGAACAGATATCCTTCTGTAACTGCTATGGAGAGGAAATGATGACCGTGCAAGGTCAAAACCAGCTCAGTTTGCACCAGGCAGCTGGGAGATCATAGGTTAAACATGTGCTATCTTGTGCTATGCTGCATGCTAGAACAACACAGAGCATCATGGGACTGATGAATAGCTGTGATTAGTCAAACTGGTCCTGCTTCAGTACAGATTATGTCTGGGTCTGTCTGAGTTTACTCAGTGTTTGAGATAAGGAAAGATTATGAACCTCTCAACAAACCCGGGAGAAACCAGACACCTGGACTACAAACACATGACATTAGCAGTAGTGGTCAATAATTTAGGAGCTTATCTTGCTCCCATGAAATTCAAGGGATATTTTAACATTGATTTCCATGGGATCAGGTTTGGACAATTGGTTTCTAAGTACATTTTTAATCAGTGTGTATAAAAAATACTGAACTAAATTGTGTTTGTGATATTCTATGCCTCTCCCCCATCTGCACTCACCCTCACCCTATTGGCCTCAACTACACAGCTCCCTCAGTTTCCCATGTGCTAGAAACCCCTTCAATCAGCAGCACCACACCCAGCCACTCAGAACATAGCTCAAAGGATTGTGGGATATGGTGACTTGTTTGAGTCTCGCAGACAGAAACAAGCGTTGAGCAAGACTGTGGTTTGTTTCTAAGTAACTCTTCCCCTTTCCCCCCCCCCCAACAACTGTGACAATGGGACAGTCCTTTGGATTTTTCCATTAATGAGGATTAAAAAGTTGTTAGAATGAGCATTGAATCTAGTTTTCTGATCAGTTACACAGTTGCCACAGATTATAACAAGAAAATAACTCTTTGATTTTCTGGTAGGGAAAAAGTCAGCACTTCATTCTAAACACTGTGTTATAGTAAACACCTACCCAACGTTCATATCCATTAGTTATTGACATTGGTTTAGGTTGTGACTTGAGCTATTGAGTGAAAAAATTGTTTTGCCAATGAGATGATCACTTCACACTCAGTTTCCTTTCCCGAATAGACAGCAACAATCACAGAAACTTAGAGCAAACTGAAAGTTCATGAATGTTTGTGATGCTTGAACTAGTGCCAGGCAAAGTTTTGGAGTGTGAAGTTCTGTGAACCTATTGTTTTGGATTTGCAAAACTGGTTAGAGTTTGCAGACTTATTTTTCTTTTAATTAAGCTTTTTTTTAAAAAAAATGTGATTTGGTGTTGAAGAACAAAAATGAACTTTATTTTATTTACACAAATAATATTTTACACAGCTCTGGCAGTGTAAAGGGACCTTAAAATGAGAGTACATTTGTTTTTCAGTACTGAATCACATTTAAAAAATAAAGTTTAAACACAAGAAAAAAGGTTTTTGTTTGTGTGTGTGTGTGTGTGTGTTATTTTTTTTGGGGAGGGAGTATTTTTTAGCTAATGGGAATAGTGTGGTATATATTAGAGAAATGAGAACTACATCCAACGTGTTTAGATCGGTTTGTGCATTAATATGTTTCCACCCATTTTTAAACTTAACCTGTACAAGTAGTAAATTCTTTCACCTATGCGTGCCGGTGATAATATATAAACAGTTTGTTGTACATGTGCGCATAAACACAATTGTGCATGCAGAAGTGTAAGCAGCTTTTTGGAGGAAAAAAACAAGCAAAGCAAACAAACAAACAAAAACCCATCAGATTATTGTGGAGAAAAACAAAATTAATTTTTGTATGTTTTCACAGGCAATCATCTTTTATGTGTAATTTTACTAAACATTGAAGAGCTATACACTGTTTATAATGATCCCATCTCACTGAAATTTTTTTGAAAGTTTGTTGGAAAAATTTCCACAATTAGAAATAATTCTCTGTAGAAAAATCAAACGAAGAAAACACATAGAAAATGGAAAATCAGTGTGTGCTAATACTGTAATTGTTTTAGGATGAACATTCTGTAGATGACATTCCACCATTTAGTGGAGGAAGTTCAAACTGCAAGAAGAGAGGCATAGTTTGTTTCAGATTTAACTTTCTTTTTGTTTTAATACTGCTGGCAAAACATGAAATAAAAAGTCAGATTAAACAAAAATTAGGAATTTTAAATGGAAAAATATTTTACTGGACAGGTAAATCTCATTTGTCATAGCTTCAAAGGAGAGAGGATTATTTCAAATTTGTTAAATCACTAGCAACCAATGTCATATTTGTTTTATTTTATTTGTGCAGGCAAGCTGAAGCAAGCATTTTTTCCTAGTAGTGCTCTCTGTAAACAAATTCCCATGTCTTTTCCACCAGAGATATTAAGATCTGAAGAATCAACTTGAAATGCCTGATGAAGAAATGGTGTATTTCTAATGCTCTCTTTCATCTCCCCTTCCCTCTTTTAATTGCCCTGGCACAGAAGCAGTCTCTAGTCTGAATTATGTGTGGAGATGCAGAGTGAAATTCCTTCAAAAACTAAGAAATAGAACTGCTGAGAGAAATTTCAACAGAGTGTTGGAGTATGTGGTTCCATTAAAATGCTTTGCAAAGTTGGGTTGATTTCACCAGCATTTTGTTTCAGAAGAAAACTATCCCATTTTGACATCTTCAGAACAAACATTCAGATTTTTCATTTTGAAACAACTTTTCATTTCAAATGTTTTTATGTTTGAATGAATTTCTATGTTTGAATATAAATGCTTAGAATTAATGTCGTGAAACCCATCTTAAGCATCCACTCAAGAGATCAACAAAATCAGTTGGTTAAGGGAAGTGGAGCAAAATTTTTTCTCAGTAGTCCAGATTCTAATTTACACTAAAGATCACATACATTTCATTCCTTTAAGGCCCATTTACACTGCCAGCGTGTCATAAAGGGGCCTTAGTATAAATATGACTCTGGCCAAGTTTGAGGATACTTTGGGATGGATGCTTAAGACAAGAGTCTTGCCTAAGAAGGTCATTCCCATGTTCAGATCTCACGGTATGAATTTTTTAAAATGGAAATTAGTTAGTGAATTTTAATTACTGAACAAATTTGAACATGTAAAGCCCTATTGGCTTGCTTTTCAAAGGTTCTGTGCACCTACAGTTCCCATTATCTTCAAGTGTTATATACAGTTGTCAGTGCGAAGTGCTCATTAATTATTATTATTATCATCAGATTATTGTATTAGTAATACAGTCACATTGCTTTTTGCTATATACTCTTTCTTCCTTCAAGGAATAAGCATACATTTCATGGACTCCTGTATCTCACTGTTTTGACTGAGGAATGTTACTGTATATTCCTTACAACAGACTGAGGCATTTGTAAAGTTTCACATCTATCTAATTTCCAGCATATGAACAAAACTCTCAGGATTAGGGGTTGAAATGCATGTACTTCTTCTAGCCAGTTGAATAATGAAAAAAACTCTTAATTATTTCCAGTCTCCATAGTGGTGTACAGTGTAATTAACTATGATGTGCATTTCACAGTCAATTAGAGACTATTGTAGCACCAAACTAATTGGACACAATAGCACCTCTGAAGGGCAATAAAACAAGTTTATCACCAGCATGTAGAATAAGATCAGGAAAGTTGTGAAGATGTTCTTGACAAGATCAATTCTTCACTATTCCAGTTACTTCAGGATCAAGTATGTCTTTGTGATATTCCATTCATTGTTTTTAAATCATATCTGCCTACAAGCCTATCTTATAGGCTCCATCTCTTTCTACCCCCAATTTCCCTCCATTAATTAAGTACCAACCTCATCTGTGTACCTAACTGCATTGTCACCATTTTGTGGTGATGTCAATGCGCAAGATTTTATAACAAGTCTCATGATAATAGGTGATTTCCTTAACGTCCCCCTGCCTGGATTCATGTGAATATGTGAGAATTTCAACTTTCATTTTAGATAAAGGGTATGTCTTCACTACCAACATTAAAGCGCTGCCGTGGCTGAGCTTTAATGTGGCTGTGCAGTCGCGGCACCAGCGCTGGGAGAGAGCTCTCCCAGCACTATAAAAAACCCACCTCTACAAGGGGAGTAACTACCAGCGCTGGGAGTGTGGCTGGTGCACTGTCTCCACTGGCGCTTTACAGCGCTGAAACTTGCAGTGCTCAGGGTGGTGTTTTTAACACCCCTGAGTGAGAAAGCTGCAGCGCTGTAAAGTGGCGGTGTAGACAAGGCCAAAGTTTATTTCTAGCCCTCATGGTTGCAGAGAAAAGCATGAAAATGGGACCCCAGTGTATTTTTAAAAGCTCTGTGACTGGAAGTCAAATGGAAAGAATATAATACATATAGTATTCTTTCCATTTGACTTCCATTTATTGACACCTCTTAACTGTGTGTGTTTGTGGATAATTATAATTTAAATCTCATACTTTTAAACCAACCCATGATTTTGCAGAGAGGGGAACTGACTCATGATTTTTGAATATTTGAGGTTGGTAATATTGCCAATATTAGTACCACAGTTTCCTCCTCGGAAGATTCTACCACCTGGAGAAACCTGCCTGGACTTCTCCCCCACATTAACCCTCCAGTTTTTATTCAAATCTTAAGTGAAAAACTAATCTTTCCTATCTTTTTTCTACCATTAAGTTACTCCCTCCCTTTTTTAGTGAGACAAGGTGGGTGAGGCAATAACTTTTACTAGACCAACTTCTATTGGTGAAAGTGTATGGGCTTGTCTACGCATACAGTGTTCTATGGCGTTTCAGTGAAGATGTACCATAGGTGCTGACTCTATAGGTGCTCCAGGGTTGGAGCACCCATTGAAAAAAAAATAGTGGGTCCTCAGCACTCACCGGCAGTCCCCCGATCAGCTGCTCCCTCCCGCCCACTGGCAGCCCCACCAATCAGCTCCTCTCCATCCCTCTCAGCACATCCTGCCCACCACTGATCAACTGTTTGGCAGCAGGCAGGAGGCACTGAGGGGGAGAGAGGAGTGAGGACTGAGCACACTCGTGGGAGTGGGCAGGAAGGGGTAGGCATGAGGTCTTGGGGGAAGGAGTGGAGTGCGGGTGGGGCCTCAGATAGATAGGGGGTCGAGCACCTCCCCGGCAACTCATAAAATTGGTGCCTATGGGTGCTATTACTCCAATGGGAGAGCTTCTCCTACCAGCATAGTTGATCCACCTCCCCAAGAGCTGGTAGCTATGTCGACAGGAGACGCTCACCCATTGACATAGTGCTGCTTACGTGGGGGGTTATGTCGGTATAGCTACGTCCCTCAGGGGTGGGAAAAATCCACACCCCTGAGTGACATAGTTATATCGATATAAGTTTGTATTGTAGACCTGGCCTCAATCTACACTCAGAATACTACAGAAGCTGTAGCGCTTCGGTGTAGGTAGTGCCTACACTGACCAGAATAAGTAATCCACCTCCCCAAGAGGCAGCAGCTAGGTCAAAAGAAGAATTTTTCACACCTCTGAGAGATGTAGCTATACTAATATAGATTCCTAGTGTAAATCAGGCTAAAGAGACAAGCTTTCAAGCTACACAGAGCTTCTCTTCAAGACTGTTAATCACTTTGTCCCAGCTAACTTACAAAGTGGAACAGATTGTTAAGCATAAGGATAACCCATAAGCATAACCCATGTTGCAAGAGACCATTCAAGATGAAGTGTGCAATTAACACCTCTCTAGTCATAGGACAGAGGGTTAGTGGGTTACGGATTGTTGTAATGAGACATAAAATCAGCATTGCTATTACATCCATGATTTTTAGTGTCTAGCAATGTTATGAATTTAAGCTTTCAGCACTACCGAACAGTACAAACAATTATTAGCCAGGCACTAAAGATGACATACCCAGTCAGCTGGAATCTCTGCCACTTTATCTGAGGCATGTGGTTTGTTGGCAGTAACTCTATGACATGAAGTAAGTGAAAAGGGATCTTCTTACTGAATGAGCGCCCTTTGAAGGGGAGGCTATGTCCAGATTTTGGGACAGGTGCACATTGACGGAGAAACAAAATGGTTTTACATGATACAGTTCCAGTCTGCTAGTTAATAAGATCTATGGATAGCAAGAGAAAGTTTGTACTAGGGCTGGTCAAAATTTTTCCATTGAAAATTAGTTTTGATGGGAAACTGGGTTTTTAATAAAATGCTTTTTACCCCACAAAAACTGTCTCTTTTCCACTACAAATTTCATTTTCTTATTGAAAGATTTCAGCCAAAATATATATATATATATATATTGGCCAAAAACGTGAGCTGTAATGTATCCTGATACTTGTAGTTTGCTCCTTATGTCCTTATTCTTCTCTAGGAGCCAGGATCTCCAGCTGGACTGCATCTCCCATAATGCACCATGGACAGGGACAGGCTTGCATACTTCCCTCACCAAAAGGAGAGGCTAGGATGCATTATGGGTGATGTAGTCCAATTGGAGATCCTAGCTCATACAAGAGAATGGGCACACAAGGAACAAGCTTCAACTCCCATGAGGCATTACAAATCCCATTTTTGGCCAAAATATTTCAGTTTTCAAAATGTCTGTGGAAAATTTAGACAAAAATGCAAATTTCCATGCGGGGCAAAAAAATTGGACCAGCTCTATTGGTACAAGACAATGTGGGCCTCCAAAATGAACTTTAAATCTTAAACCAAAAGAGATATGTTATAGGTGTAGTTAAGGTACAATTGTGATGTGTGTGGATCCAACATACCAGAACGGCTTGCTGGCTCTATAAAAATTCAGTGTAGCTTATATAATACATCTCATTCCTTTTTTTAAAATTACCATTGTAGCTGTGTCTGTAATTAGAGGTATGTGATGTACTACACTGCTATTGCTTGCTTTTGTCTTTAAGAGTGTAAGACAATTAGATGTGCAAAGCATATTGAAGCTAAAATGCTGAAAAGTTCTTCTTTTAGACCTTAAAACCCTTGATAATGTCCTGTTAATTTTAAGGGAAAATATGAGATACGTTCTCAAAGCCACATCTATAACTTTGAGGGGTGATCTCATACAATATCACCTGTAGCAATGAAGTCACCGGGAGATTGGATGTTTCTTTAAATTACCAGTGGCTTTATCTGCATTTGGATTTTTTGGACCTTTATTTCTAAATGAGTGCAGTTCTACTGGTGGTAGTGGCAATGAAAACTCAGACATGCCTTGACTACAGTAAAGCTGTACCCAGTGGGAATTAATAGTTCACAAAAATTCATAGTGTAGAAAAAAACATTGAGCGCAATTGTTCAGTATAAATGAAGAAAGGTTGGAAACATCACACAACACTTTCCCCCTATAGCCCAGTAGTTCATCTGCACTTGTGTAGATTAAATATGAAATGTTATGACATTTTGGGACTTGTTCTTTAAAATGGCTCATTGCTCACAAAAGAAGAGCCTGTTAATTCTTTTAAACTTTGATACAGAGCTGTTTAAATAAACTAAGCTTTAAGGAGATGACCTGCAGGGGAACATTTGCACTTGAGCTTTCTTCCTCAAAGGGAGAAGTCTGAATTTTGCTTTTAATGTCATATGGATGGGAAGGGGCTGTATTTCCTCAGCAAAGGAAAGATACAGAGGCCTTGAAACATAACTATAGGGAAAAAAAGACAGGACTGAGATTTCTCAATTGCCTCCTGTGACTCCTGAAATCATAGGACATTGATTGTGTAGTTAGCAAATTGTGTGCCCACTTTAATGCTAATGATTGAATCCCACTTAGTGCTCTAGAACAGTGGTCCGTCGCTTGTTCAGGGAAAGCCCCTGGTGGGCCGGGCCGGTTTGTTTACCTGCCACGTCTGCAGGTTCGGCTGATCACGGCTCCCACTGGCCGCAGTTCGCCGCTCCAGGCCAATGGGGGTTGCGGGAAGCGGCGCGGGCTGAGGGATGTGCTGGCCACAGACCAGCTTTGAGAACCACTGCTCTAGAAGAAGGTGACAGTTTCAGGATCTCTGCTTTGTGTCCCAGGAGAAAATTACTTTCTGACCCTTGATTTGGAAATTAGGGCAAATCAACACTTAAAATGCTGCTGTAGCACTTTAATGAAGACTGTCAATGCCATCTACGTAGTTAATACACCTCCCTGACATAGGGTAGTTATGCTGGCAGGAGAAGCTCTCCCGTTGACATAGCACTGTCTACACAAGGATTAGGTCAGTATACCTTCATTGCTCAGGGGGTGTGAATTTTTCACACCTCTGTGCAATGTAGTTATACCAATATACGTTTGTAATGTAGACCAGATCTTAGTTTTGTCCTGCACAGGAGAGCAAGAATTGCCACCCATAGGTAAATAATAATCCTGCTGCTCCTATTGAATTTGTGGATGTTCAGCACTTCTGAATATCAAACCACTAGAATCAGGAGAGCCTGATTCTGCTCCCCTTGACATTGATTTAAATGAGGAGAAACTCCCTTGAAGTCAATGGAGTTACCTGGTGTAAAATTGGTGTAAGTCAGAAAAGGATGATTTCTTGTTGGTACAATGAAAGTGGAGGACACATAAAACCACAGCACCCAACAGTTATTCTTGAGCATATACTCAAAAGGTTGTATATGTCCCATGCAGTCACTGCACTACAAAGGCCAGATTTTCCAATGTGCTGAAGCTGCATTTGGCACACCTGTGGATGGGGGACATAAATGGGAGAAGTAGCTGGAATATTTTTGATGAAATATATTAAAATAAGTTGTCAAAGACGAAATATTTTGTCAAGAGATATCAATTCTGACAAAGTTTTCACTGAGAAGGTTTCTGCAATCCAGAGCTCTCTGAGGTCCAGGGCACTTCTTATATGAGAGTGTGTGTGAGAGCGAGAGAAACTGAAAATCTTGACCTTTCTGATTTGAAAACAGAAGTTTTGATACAATTCAATTTACTGAAAGGTTTGGTTTCATTCAGCAGCAGAACCAAAATCATTTTTGAAATTTCACGTCCTTGTAAAATGGAATTTTTGGTCTCCAACTAGCTTTAATAAAAGGTTTATTGCCATTTATTGCCTTTTCATTCCCATTACCCACTAAACTTGGGAGTAGCTGCAGGCTGATTCAGCCCCTGGAGTAAGTTATAACAGCCTCATGGCTGTTCTAATTTGTATCAATAATGTCCCCAAGGGACAGTGCCACTGGTCCAGACTTACTGAAGCACAACACAGTCTGGCCTGACTCTAAGCATGCCTAGTATGCCAGGGGCAAGCAACAAATGGCATAGAGGTGGTTACACTAGCTTTACACCACTCAAGCATTCCTCCATACAAGGGAAATCTTCAGCTGGCTGTGTATGATAGCTTTCTATCCCATTTGCACTTCCTGAGCAATGGGAAGGAGACAGAGTGGGACTGAGGATCTGGACCCCATTATCAAACATACAGGATAAATTAACAACTTCATTCCAAAAACTGCTGTGCCTGTAACTAATACCAAAGTTAAAAGAAAATTGAAATCAGCTACAGGCATATACCATGCTTGTGCATGTTCAGCTAGAGAAAGGAATGAATCATCCTTTGTACTTGTCTGTAGTAGAATGAATGGGAAGACAAAACAGAACGGAGATTAACCAGAAATATTTACTTGATACTCATGTTTGAAGTAAAACAGTTTATAAAAGTACAAGGTAGGCTTCTGAGACAAGCAGTTAATGATAATCCTTTAGGCCAAAACTGAAAGATCATAGGCAGATGTTCTTACTAATCACCTCCTAGAAATGAGGAATGTAGTATATGAGATCTCTATATGATGCAACAATTTTCTTTTTAAACACTGACATTTCCATGTTATTTTTTATTTTATTTTATTTTACAAAGATTAACATAATTTGGAAGCAAAAAATATGGCACATTTTCTGATAAAATGGATTGAAAATTTCCTTCTGGTTGGAATGGGATTGTGGGAAGCAGTTGCATGATTAAGAGGATACAGGAGCTTTCAATTCTAGGCTGTCAGCTCAAATACAGCCTATGTTAGAAATGCCTAACAGTCCTTATCTGATGACTGCATAGCGATCTATGTGTAGCGAGTTAGAGTCCCTGGTCCAGATCCTACACAAATTGTCTCCACACAAAATCAAATCTCCATTTGGCACAAGTAGGACTTTTATCGGTAGTTCCAACAAAAAGGCCAAGGCTTACATGAACTATTTTCTCACCCATAATGATGGACACTCTAGGTCAGGGTAGAAACATATCACCACTGGGTAATGTGGACAACAAATCTTAATAAAGATATGCAACCATTGTATTATATTACATAATAAACTTGCATTATTAATCCATAAACAATAAAGTAGTATCTTATTGCTAAATTTGTCTTTCCTTTTGTACCTACCTATGCCGCTGGCTCCAAGGATCTGGAAAAATTGGAAAGAGTCCAGCGGAGGGCAACAAAAATGATTAGGGTGCTGGAGCACATGACTTACTAGCCTGTACATCCTTCTTGGGTACCCTAGCAACTGAAGGTGAGGATTACAGGCTATTACATCCTTCTTATAGTGTGGGGCCCAAAACTGGACACTGTACTCCAGATGAGGCCTCACCAATGTCGAATAGAGGGGAACGATCACGTCCCTCAATCTGCTGGCAATGCCCCTACTTATACAGCCCAAAATGCCTTTAGCCTTCTTGGCAACAAGGGCACACTGTTGACTCATATCCAGCTTCTCGTCCACTATAACCCCTAGGTCCTTTTCTGCAGAACTGCTTCCTAGCCATTCGGTCCTTAGTCTGTAACAGTGCATGGGATTCTTCCATACTAAGTGCAGGACTCTGCACTTGTCCTTGTTGAACCGCATCAGGTTTCTTTTGGCCCAATCCTCTAATTTGTCTAGGTCCCTCTGTATCCTATCCCTACCCTCCAGTGTATCTACCACTCCTCCCAGTTTAGTGTCATCTGCAAACTTGCTGAGAGTGCAGTCCACGCCATCCTCCAGATCATTCATGAACATATTGAACAAAACCGGCCACAGGACCAACCCCTGGGGCACTCCTCTTGAAACTGGCTGCCAACTAGACATGGAGCCATTGATCACTACCCGTTGGGCCCGACGATCTAGCCAGCTTTCTATCCACCTTATAGTCCATTCATCCAGCCCATACTTCTTTAACTTTCTGGCAAGAATACTATGGGAGACTGTATCAAAAGCTTTGCTAAAGTCAAGGAATAACACATCCACTGCTTTCCCCTCATCCACAGAGTCAGTTATCTCCTCATAGAAGGCAATTAGGTTGGTCAGGCATGACTTGCCCTTGGTGAATCCATGTTGCCAAGCATCCCTATACCCTGATAATTGTCAGCTGCCACCTTGGCCCATAACGACTTTTAACATTTGGTACAAACTACAGCAGCTTTCAGGTTGCTCTAACTTTCCGTATATAGCAACAGAGGGTCCTGTGGCACCTTTAAGACTAACAGAAGTATTGGAGCATAAGCTTTNTATATATATATATATATATATATATATATATATATATATATATATGTAAACACTCATTGTAGTAGCAATTTGAACCTAGGTTTCCTACAAATGCCCTAATTACTGGGATATAGTGCCAGTGTCATCCTTGTGTTCTGGCCAAATGACTAAATATCTTTGTGGGGAGAAAATATGGGACACTAAAAGACTTTTCAGTCTAGAATAGAAAGGCATAATAAGAACTGTAAGCTGGATTTTAAAGACATACAATTTCATAGTGAAGTAAGGCACATTTTTTAACAGTGAGGCTGATAAACCATTGGAACAAACTACTAAGGGAAATGGTGGATTAGCCATCTCTTGATGTTTTCAAATCATGGCTGGATGCCTTTCTGGAAGATCTGATTTTGTCAAACACAAGCTATTGGAGACAATGCAGGGGTCACTAGGTGAAATTCTGTGGCCTTTGTTATACAGTAGGTCAGACTGGATGATCTACTCATCCATTCTAGCCTTAATATTTAAGAGTTTATGAATCTATGAATTGCATGTAAAATTCTGCTTGAAATCAGTGGGAGTTTTACTATGGATTTAAATGGGGACAGAATTTTGCCCTTTTTATTATGATCCATCTTAAATCTCCTCATTGAGAGCAAAGAAAAGGCACATTTTGTTATCTACCCTGCATCTAATTGTTCTCTTAATCATGGATTTGATTATTCCACAGAATTGATGGAACTATTTTTGAGAATATACCAAAGACTTAGAGTCAGGTTCAGATTACTTTCATGTATTGATAATGTCTGCAATAATTATTAGAAAATAAATTGGTTTTTTTCAACCTTTGCCTTACTTTCAATGTTTTTTTTATTGACCTGTCTATTTAAAGTAGAATAAAATCTATAAATTAGTAAATAGTGGGGTAATTCCCTGAGCTTTATGACTCTTAATAATTTGACCTACCAGATTTTTGTTGTCTTGTGGTATTTATATGTTATTAGCATACTTTTCCCTTCCCACTGTGGTGTAGGGGAAGCTTACACTGCAGCTTACCCTCTCTTTATCTCACTGGTCTTTGGATACATAGACGATATAGTTAGAGCTAAGCAAATCATTTACTTTTCTGGTCAGCCAGCAAACTGAAAACAAAACATTGAGTTTTCAATTTGTCATCATCAGAAAACTACAAGGGTAGATTTCCCTTATAATCTTTAGTCCATTGGTTAAGACATTTTCTCAGAGAGGCCCATGTCTGAATCCCCAGTCTGGACCAGGGACTTAAACTCAGACCTTCCTTTTCCAGGGTATGCCTCCTAACACCAGGTTATTCTGGGGAGGGTTGCTCTCAATTGTTCCTGTTGAAGTTGTTGTAGAAATATTTCAATATTCATTAGAGTAGGGACTCAAGCTCAGGGCCTCCCCCTACTAACGGAGCTTCATATCCACCAGGCTATTCTGCCAATAAGCTCTCCTGTTGAAGCTGTTCCACTTTGTACAAATACATAAATATTCATTGGACAAGCAAGAGTAAGAGCCACTCTATAGTCCTATGATTCAGGCACCTGGCAGGTTGGAGCCATGGATTCCAATACCTCCTCTGGGTCAGGCAGAGATAACATTTGAATCCATATCTCCTACATCAGGGATCAAAAACCTTTCATAAGTGGTGTGCTGAGTCTTCATTTATTCACTCTAATTTAAGGTTTCGCGTGCCAGTAATACATTTTAACGTTTTTAGAAGGTCTCTTTCTATAAGTCTATAATATATAACTAAACTATTGTTGTATGTAAAGCAAATAAGGGTTTTAAAATGTTTAAGAAGCTTCATTTAAAATTAAATTAAAATGCAGAGCCCCCTGGACCGGTGGCCAGGACCCGGGCAGTGTGAGTGCCACTGAAAATCAGCTCGCGTGCCACCTTCAGCACACGTGCCATAGGTTGCCTACCCCTGGTCTGCATCTTAGGTGACTATAGAGTTAGTCTCACTAGCTCTCTCTTTGGCCCAATGAATTTTGAAGTATTTATACAAAGAGGAACAGCAACAGGAAAGACTGAGATAAGAATATTCTATAGCCTTGTGGTCTGACTGCTTACCAAGGAGAAAGGGAATCTGAATTCAAGTCCCTGTTCCAGCGTAGGGCTTCAAAAGTGCATCTCCTACATCCTAGGTAAGTGCCAGAACCACTGGCCTAAAGGTTATCAGGAACACACACAGTTTTCTGAAACTAGCCTGTAAAACCTTTTCCAAAACCAAACTAATCAGGTCAAACTGGCAATTTTGGTTCCCCAAAACCGCAATTTTTTTTCCTGAATAAACTATTTGTCTGAAAACTTTTGACCATCTCTAGTTATAGTTGAATTCATACAGGTCCCAGTCCTGCAACCAGTTCCATGTGGGCATAGATGCTGACCCATGTAGAACCAGTTGTAGGATCAGGGCCTTAGTGAGAGAAGCAGGTGAGATCCTGATGCCAATCTGGCTTCTTTACACTGAGTAAAGGCTCTGGAGCAAAGTAAAGGGCCTCTCAGAAAACCAGGTCCAGTGGGGAAGGATTACCCCATCATAAGCACTGTAGAGACAGACTCCAGCATAGGAAGTGTGTCCAGTGTGGGGACAGGGCTAGGAGGGTCATGGGAGAGACAGAGCTGTAGCAAGCAATGCTGTGGGGGATCTGGGCAGTGCAGCAACCCGTAGAGCAGGCTGGGGAGGTTGCCATAACTAGGCCACCAGGGCTGTTTAAATTACACTGGTGATCATTCCAGTCCTTATAATAGCAGAAGAAGGGAGGGCTTTAAAGTATCTTAGAGCCCCACCCCCCTTGGGCTGTGAATTCTGTTTTACATCATTTAGAGGCACAGCAAAGAATCTCACCCTGTGTGGCTTAATTTTACAAGTGATTCCTCTGAAAGCAGAATATGCTTCTTTAAAAAAATATATTCTGTAGAATTTCTAGGAACCTGTTCTCCCCCACCTCCTAGCCCTCCTTCAGTTTCAGTTTCTTATGAAACTCCAAACCAGTCTGGCTTTTGATCCACTATCTTGGAGTGTGATGTTGTGTCAAGCCAAGAATCTGCAACCCCCAGAAGAAAATGCTACTCTTGGAAGTATCTTTGCAGCTTTTATCTTTGTTGTAGTCCCCTTTTCACCTCTCCCTATTTTAAACTACTTTTCCCACCCAATCTGCTCCTTTTCATGTTTTATTTTCCCAAGGCTTTCCCACCCCCTGTCCCTAACCTACACACACTTTTTCCAGATGTGTGGTAAACATTGTCATTTCAGAGCACATCTCTGAAAACAAAAACATTCCGGAGGCTAATTTGTCTCAGATCATTGGGGTCTTTGTATGTGCAGACACCAGATGAGTCCAGAAGCTTGAGGAAGCCTCTGTTCCAAGCTTTCCTTAAAGATCTGGTAACATGAGTTGAAAGTTTGTGTACACAGCATGGATGAGAAACCAGTTTGCTCAAATTCAGAACAATACAGAAAAAGAGCTGTGGATAAGCTAAATGTTAATTGTTGTTTGTTAGTTTTGTTCTAGAATTTGTAGGAACCATTTGGTAACAATCTCTAGATGTTTATCCCTCTAAGTGGGAGCAAGGGCCCTAAAGCTGCCTTAGTGACAGCTGTGCAAATTTGAACTCAGAATTGGGTCATGTGTTGTGGTTCCTTGATTGGCTGACCTAATCTTTATAAAGAAGAGCATGGCTTTAAAAAGTCATTGAATTCAGTAATGTTGCATGGGAATAGATAGAACTTAGCACTGCTAGTATAACAAAGTTTGCTGCCTTTTCTTTATGAGTAGGGTAGATTGTGGGACAATCAGAACAATGAAGATAAATGTGTCTGATAGTTACTTGTACGAGATTCAGAGAGCAGCAGAAAATTGACTTTTAGAGGCATATGCATGTAAAGACCAGAAGGTTCAGAAGGCTACAAACTGCTGAGAATGAAATTAGGAATAGAAGATAAGGCTGATCATGTGAATGATATCCATCAGGGAAATGAGCGCTTTACTTGGGAGTTACCTTGTATGTCATGAGTTTCTTGTCATTAGGTAGCCTGAAGAAGTTTCAGTCCCCATAACTGGCCTAGTTTGTATACTGAAAGTGCTGACTTTCAGTATACAAAGAGAAGGGGAAATTTTAAAAAAATAACAACTCAGGCACAATTTTATTTAACTTTCAATTAGTCAGTTGATTTTCCTACCCCATTTACATGAATTGTCTGGAACAAACAAAGGATGTCATTAGATCTGATTATGTTTTCAAGCTATTTCTCTGAGTGAGAAGAGCCTTACAATGTTATTCTTGGCTTTGTTAACCAATAATCATGAAATCCATGAAATATTCAATGGCACAAACCAAACATAACACAGAAGCAGTAGAAAACACATTCATATTCTTGAACATGTCCAGGCAATGTGTGTGGTAGTAGTGGATCATGATGACAATCTGAAAATCAGGTCTGTTCCCACCTCTGTCATTGGTTAGGATGGCAGAGACTCAGGGCCAGTTGAATAATATCAAAAACTATTTGTAAATAATGAATGTGATAATTGAAACAAACTCTTTTAAATATAATGTGGCCAGCTCTAGTAGAGATATGGATTGTGAAGGGAAAATACCATACACATGCTTAGTACTCTTTAAAATGGGTTCCTCTAAGTGCAGGTGAAAATAATCGGACTGACAGCAGAGTCCTATATATAAAGTGTGTGTGTGTATATATATATATACAGAAAACCAGGTCCAGTGGGCAAGGTCAAACACAGTCTAGCATAGGCAGTAGCACAGACATCTCCATACTGCCTGAGTGAAAGGGGCTGCTCTAGGGATGAAAGGATAAGTCCTTCTCCCTGCCCATTCATCCCTTGCTTACTCTGCTGAGACAGTCAATGAGGACAGTGGTTTCTGTGATCTGGATACTGGAGTGAAATCCTGGCTCTATTGAAATCAATGGCAAAACTCCCATTGTATTCCAGATTTCACCCATCTCCTTTAGGGACTGAATTGACATCCAGGGACTCATTTAATTTACGTTGCCAACTGTGATGCTTCTGAGGTGTACCCAGGGTTGTGAGGCACTTTGCTACCACCTTCCCGTATCATGAGGGAGCCTTGTCTGTGCCTGCCAAGGGTCAACTCCCCGACTCCACCAGCCATGAGCAACACAAGCACTCCCCTCTCAGCCCACACAGCTATAGGCACACTGCAACCCTGAGTGTCTCCCGGGACTGTCCAGCCCCTGTTCCACCGGACACTCACAGAATTCAGAGTCACAGTTCCCAAAGGATCAGTGCACCCCAGATTACCAGTTATATCTCAAATCACTGCTTCACTGAACACACAGCACTTAGATAAGTTTGTAATGAAAACAGGTAAAAGTTTATTTAATAAAGTCTAGAGAGTCAAGTGATAGAAAGTGGAAATAGTGGAAACAAATGGTTACATATACAATAAAAACCAAGCACACATTCCAGAACCCAGACTTACTTAATAAGTTATTGTTATGTCTTCTAGGGCAAAGCTCACCCCACATCCTTCCAGCGTATTATAGCCAGGCTTAGCTGTGATCTTCCATTCATGAGACAAGCTATGTTGTCAGCTTGCCTCACCCTGGATCTTTTCCACAGAGATCTCCCTGTTCCCCCAGGTATGCCTGCTTCCTTTCCCCCCACCCCAAACATTCTAACTCATAAACAATGCCACCTGCTGGTTGTCTTTTCCCTGTGTGCCTCTTTCTTGTCAACTTCACAGTGTCTTGATTAAATTCAGTTTAGACTGTAGGCAGGCCTCTTTGTGAATCGCACAATACACAGTGCACACATGACCAGCCAAAGAGAGCTAAATGTCTCTTCCCTCTGACTTGACAGGAGTATGTTTACTACCTTCTAGTGACCTGCCTTAACTCACATACCTTAACATAATTTTCCGTATTGACATATAATTCCTTAAACATGATCTGTGCATACATTTGCAATAGTTATGATGACCAGTGGACTCTTGGAACAGACCTCACATACACACCCTTTGCAAACTTAATATGAATACATCTGAAGAAAGGGGATCCCTGTAAAACTCTTTGCACCCCTTGTGCCCTCTGCCAACTGGAACCAAGAAGTTCCTGAGTCACACCAACCATCCATCCTGTGGTAATGATTTTCAGACTCTATGAAATTGGATCAGAGATCTAGAGGAGAAAGTCATCATATCCCATTATCAGTCCCCTGAACCATCCAGCCTCCCTCTCTACCAAGATTTATCTAGCATGAACATTATTTTTTTTTTAGTAATTGAATACATTTTAATATATTTTAATACTCTGTTCTATTTTAATATGTGCAGTACATTAGATCAGACAGAGAACACATGTACACAGCCATATCTCTTTTCCCAAGGGTCTGCAATTACACTACATTCCACGGATTGCAGTGTGAACTTCTATGCCACACTACTAGTTTCAGGGAAAATGAATAGGTGGCTTACTGTTACAGTTGTGTATAGAGCATTTATATGCTGTTTACCACAAAACTGTATAAAGAGCTTAATCTCAGCCATATACACATAGTGCTGCTGTATTAAATGTCTGTTTTACTTATGCTAATCAGTCCATGGCAGTCTTATCAGTGTTACAGATGGTAGAATTTTATATCCAAAGTATTAGTTTATCTTGGCCTTTGTGCTCAAGCAGTATGCTCCTTGAGTTGAACTCAGATTAAACTTTTTCCCCTGCATTATTAAAGGCACACATTTAATTAATCAGGCAATTCCATGTTTTCAAGAGTTGATATCATGCACATAACTTCATGCAAGCTGTCAGAAAGATTAGTGTGGAAGTCCAGAGCTTCTAACAAGATGTCCTGGTACCAAATCTCCCCTTCACTCTATGGTATGATGTATGGTTCTGGAACAGCCTTCAGGGGGAGCAGTAAGGGCACAAAACCTAATTGGAATCAAGATTGATCCTGATAAATGTATGGAGGAGGTGGTATAATGAGATTGCCTACAATGGCATGTGACCCATGCATGGCTACTAATAACAAATATCTCCAATGGCTGGAGATGGGACACTAGATAGGGAGAGCTCTGAGTTACTACAGAGAATTCTTTCCTATGTGTCTGGCTGGTGGTTCTTGCCAACATGCTCAGGATCTAACTGATGGCCATATTTGGGGTTCGGAAAGATTTCCCCCCCAGATCAGGGTGGGTGGGTGGTTCATCTGCAGCATGGGGCACATTTTACTTGCTGCTTTGAACTAGAGCAAATGGCAGATTCTCTGTAACTTGAGGGCTTCAGCAACTCAGCCAGAGGTTATGGATCTATTACGGGAATGGGTGGGTGCGGTTCTGCTTCCTGTAATGTGCAGGAGGTCAGACTAGATGATCACAATCATCCCTTTTGGCCTTAAAGCTTATGCGTCTATAAGTTAGATGTCCCATGACGTCCCTTCCAGCTCTCATATCCATGAGCCTCTGAAATGCTCTGATATGTTCATGCAGCAGCAATAAGACCTAGAATCAAAATAGAAGGTGTGTGAAAATTAACCTGACTCTACATTGAATTAGGGCCTCTCCTTTATTAGAAATGCAAAGATTCGATGTTAGCTATGGCTCAAGGAAACGTAGTAAGAACAGAACAGTGGGAGCTAGGACAGTAACCTGTAGCAACATCGTTTACCCTCTTTGTGACATAGTTTATCTGTCTCTAAAATACGTTTAATAATGCTTACCTGCCTCATTGGGATAGTGTGATGTTTAATTAACTATCCAGATGTTGGAGTTCTTTTGGCTTCTTGCAGTGATAGGATCTTAATTTCCATACCCTGAAAAGGATTGTTCAGAGTCTTGGGTCATGGCTAGCACTTACAGAGTGGTTTGGATGACTGTCACCAGACTTTATGTATTTACTGCAGTCGGGGCTGAAGCAGTTTGACTGAAAGAATGTGAGTGGCATTGCATTACATAGATTAGGCTAAACTGATCAAATTTCTCTCTGGTCATCTTTAATAGCCATTTCATTTTCTCTCTGCTTGTGAGGGGAAGATTTACACGGTGTATTCAGGCAGATCAATGTGAATTAAAGGTAATCAGTCAGGGCAAACAGTAAAAAAGACCATGTATCATACTCTGCTCACTAAGGACTACAGCTAAAGTTATGGCAATATCTGGTTGAAGTGGTGTAAATTATTCACCATGTTATTGATTATTAAACAAAACTGGAGGGATAGTTTGATGGCACTGGGAAGCTGTTGGCAGGATTTATCTTGCTTTTCTAAAAGGAGCTTCTTTGTTTTCTGTCTATTTGAAACATTTTTCAATAGTTGCTTATTCATTAAAATATCAGACTGACTCATTGATGGAATGCAACACTTATGGATGTTTTAATATTTAGTTTGTGGTTTCCTGCCTACATAATTCAAATTGTATTCTCTCCTCAGCCAGTCAGGCTATTTTGAAGTCCTCTGTTGGAGGTTTTGTTTTAATGTACAGCTCTTTATACTTATCTCTCGACTAACAAGCTTTGTTCTATTTCACACAGTTTCAAATGCTCTCATGAAGATTCACTCATCATGCACGGGCAACATAAGAGGAACTACATCATCTGCTTATTTAGTTTGTCTTTATTTTAGAAGAAAACTGATTTAACCTGAAGTGAAGGGTTCAAATGTTGAGAGGGATGGACAGATCCCAGAATTGATGCTGGAGATTGATTGATTGATTGATTGAGGGGGATGAATAGTGATGGGAAAATAGAAGGAGGGGAGTTTAAGCAGCTAGATTTTCTCCAGATCTGAATATTTCTTAGGATGGGCAGGTGGGAGATCATCCCAGAGCCAAATCTGACTCCCTGATTCCATGGGCCCAACTCAATGTAAAGCAGCTACCAGACAGCTTTAAATTCTGCCATTGGTTTATTGTCCTTAAGGATTGCTAGGGTGGAGCTCCTCCCTCATCCTGACATTCCCTCTAAGCTAAGGAGAAGAGGGGGATGGAGATGCAAGTTCCAGCTGTACCACAGATGGGCCACCAAGGATTTATTTTCTGACCGGAGAATTCTCTGCTGGTCATTTACAAGTGGGTTATGGCCCCTTTGTGTCACCTGAATGGTACAAAGGGGCAATAACTCAGCTCATAAATCTGTCCCTATATATGTTGCCATAAAATACAATCCCATGATAGCAACAGTCAACTCGGCAACTAAAATAGGTGTCTATCCTCACTGTGATCACTCTGTGTTTGTGGGTTTGCGCCACCCTATCTTTTTAGATGGTCAGCACTTTGGAAGGCAGGGACTGCGTGAGCCTCTGTATTTGGAAATCACCTACCTCATCCCAGGACATCCCTGTCTATTCTGTACCCTTGCAGGCTGTGATCTTATTCTATAGAATCAGCTAAGCTGGGTTGGGCTTGGTTAGTAATTGAGTGGGAGATCTCCAGGGGAAAATAAAGTACTACAGGAAGTGGCATAAATGACTCAGCAGATAATGCTCTTCCTTCTGAGTCAGAAGTGAATCAATGTCTCAACCTGATGATAGGGAAAGCTATATTGTTATAGCACTATGGGCTTTCGAATGAGACATAAAATTGAACCCCTGGCTATGTCTGATAATTAAAGAACCCATTAACTTGACCTAGGAGTAGGAGAGTCTTCCACAGTCTGCTACATTCTATCTATTTAAAATTCTCCTTTGGCTTTAATTCAGTGTTACAATCTTAATCTTAATCTTTTTTATTTTCTTTCCCAAACTGCATTGTGTTACTTTGAACTGTTCTAAAGAGTACTGTGTTCCTCCCCACAGATGTGTGATTAAAACCAAGTCTGCTCCCTTAACCTGTGATCATGTCAGGTTTCAAATCCCAAGCTAAGAAGAGCCAGGCTTGGTCAGTACTTGATTTTAGAGAGGACACGAAACAAAAGACAGTGCTAGAGAATATATTGTTGATAAGTCAGCACATAGCTCAGAATCTTTCAGAACCAATACTTCAGCAGGATATTCAGAGTTTCTGTGTTAATAGAGGTGCCTGCATTTTAAAACCAGGATCCTGACCACTGTGGTTATTAAAGATCTCCTGGCATTTAAAGGTATTTCTACACTGCAGCTGGGATCGAGCCTCACAGCCTGAGAAGAGAGACTTGCACTAGCGGGTCTCGAGGAATCACTAGTGGATCTCAAGCTGTTGAGCTAAAAATATCAGTATATGGTTGTTGGGGCCCAAGCTGGGGGTCAGGCTCTCAAGGACACCTCCCTCTCCCAAGGTGTGACAACCTGAGCTGTAATTTTTATTTTTAGCAGAATCTCGATCCCGGCTAGCGTGAGTCTGACTTCCCAGGCTGGAACAACAAGGAATCCTTGTGGCACCTTAGAGACTAACAAATGTATTTTGGCATAAGCTTTCATGGGCTAAAACCCACTTCATCAGATGCATGGACTGAAAAAATATTGTAAGCAGAATATATATTACAGCACATTAAAAGATGGGAGTTGCCTTACCAAGTGGGGGGTCAGTTCTAACAAGCCAATTCAGCTAAGGTGGAAGTGGCCTATTCTGAACAGTTGACAAGAAGGGGTGAATACCCAGGGAGGGAAAATTACTTTTGTAGTGCCAACGAGGCCAATGCAATCAAGTTGGCCCATTTCCAACAGTTGACAAGAAGGTGTGAGTATCAGCAGAGGGAAAATTACTTTTTGGAGTGACCCAACCACTCCCAGTCTTTATTCAGGACACCATCATAGGACATAACCACATCAGCCACACCATCAGGGGTTCATTCACCTGCACATCTACCACATCTACATGCACCTGTATGCCGTCATATGCCAGCTACGCCCCTCTGCCATGTACATTGGCCAAACCAGACAGTCTCTACGCAAAAGAAAAAAATGGGCACAAATCAGACATCAAGAATTGTAACATTCAAAAACCAGTAGGAGAAACTTGAGTCTCCCTGGACACTCAATAATAGACTTAAAAGTGGCAATTCTTCAACAACAAAAACTTGAAAAACAGATTTCAATGAGAAACTGCAGAACTGGAATTAATTTGCAAACTGAACATCATCAAATTAGGCCTGAATAAAGACTGGGAGTGGATGCGTCACTACAAAAAGTAATTTTCTCTCTGTTGATACTCACACCTTCTTGTCAACTTTGGAAATAGGCCACCCTGATTGCATTGGCCTTGTTAGCACTACAATTGTAATTTTACCCTCCGTTGGTATTCACCCCTTCTTGTCAACTGTTGAGAATAGGCCACTTCCATCTTAATTGAATTGGCTCATTAGCACTGACCCCCCACTTGGTAAGGCAACTCCCATCTTTTCATGTGCTATAATATATATATTCTGCTTACTGTATTTTTCACTCCATGCATCTGATGAAGTGGGTTTTAGCTCACGAAAGCTTATGCCCAGATACATTTGTTAGTCTCTAAGGTGCCTCAAGGACTCCTCATTGTTTTTGCTGATACGGAGTAACACGGCTATCACTCTGAAATCTGTTCCCAGTCTGGGAGGCGCACTCCCTGCTGCAGTGTAGACAGTCTTTATTTGGCAAGACAAGAGGTGGTATTAGTACTAAAGAGACATTGAGCCAAATTGTTTGTTACATTAGTGTAAATCTCTTGCCTTCACTGAAATCAGTGGAGAAACTCTGGATTTTACAGGGCTATAATTAAGATTAGAATTTGGCTCCTCATCTAAGGACATGACTGGTAACCTAAACTTCTACCCTAAATTTAGTTTGTTCTGGTTCCTTTGGAAAATTACTTCATTGCTCTACTTCATAGAAATGAGACATGTAAGACTGGAAGGGACCTTGAGTAGTCATCAAGTTCAGCCCTCAGCACTGTGGCTGGACATAGTAAACATAAACTATTCCTAACTGGTGTTTAACCAACATGTTTTTAAAAACCTCCAATGATAGGGATTCCACAACCAACCTTGGAAGCCTATTCCAATGCTTAAGTCACTTATACTCAGAAAGATTGTCCTGATATCTAACCTAAATCTCTCTTGCTGCAGATTAAGCCCATTACTGTTTGTCCTAGCTTCAGTGGACATGGAGATGAATTGATCACTATCCGCTTTATAACAATCCTGAACATATCTGAAGACTGTTATCAGTTCCCTCTGCCCTGATCTTCATTGTCTCAGTCTGAAACATGAGGTTAATAATTCTCATTGGTCTACCTTAGAGGAGTGTTGTGAGGATTAATTATAGAGATGGCCTAAAATTTGCTGATGAAAAGTTTCTTTGCTGGAAAATGCTGAGTCTACAAAAATCAAAAAGTTTTGCAGGAATGCATTGATTTCATCAATATTTTTGACAAGAAATTATCTAATCATTTTGTTCTGATAAAGTCAAAAAGTTTCATTTAAGCTTATAATATAACAATAATTGAAATATTTTGACTTATTCATATTATATTAATATATTATAATTGAAGTGATACAGTTAAAATATTTTGGAACATTTCAAGAAAAAATTCAGAGATTTCTACTTTTTGTTCAGAAGAGAATGGGATTTTCATTTTTTGACCAGCTCTAATTAATGGCAGTGAAAAGCTCTTTATAAATGTGCTAATTATTATTATTATCATCAGTACATGTAACTGCTCATGTAATTGTGATTAGAGTGGTCTCTTAGACAGCCCCGCCTCTCTCATTTGAATGTCATCTAGTTGTATAATAGCCTAGGTGAGCTTTGGGCAGCTTCAGAAATTATACAAAAGATGGAATGGCTCAAACAAAAGGGGCAGAAACAGATGTGTTTTAGCTAAACAAAGCTGCATATCCCATAATCTCTTTTTAAGTTTACTATATAAATAATAATTAAATTGGATATGTTGTACCAGGATAATTCTGTGATCAATGACATTTGCAGTTATATATGTCTGAAACAAAGCTAATTGATTTTCCTGCTTCACAGCATCAGCTGATCATTTCAGATATCAGGATGGAATCTTTTTTTGCCCCTATTACCCATAAAATATTGCATTACTATCAGAGACAGAGTGAGGGTCTCAGTAGATTAGTGGAATGGGAAATCCTGTGTTCCTAAATAGCTATGTTAAGCCTGTGTACTCTGCTGGGATATCAATGGAGTCAGGTAGAGTATTCTCCAGAAAACCCTAACATACAGCCAAGACACCATATCTAAGTTCCAGGGCTGTTATGTTGATCAGAGGGACCAAGGTACATTGGCAGAACTAAAGATGTGGAGGATAGTCTTATTCCTGGTCCAAGCCATTGCTAATAGTCTTTCCATTTAATGGGCATCATATTCACAAAACTCATCTGTGCAGGAACAGGCGGGACTTCTATAAAACCAGGGAGCTGGTAGCAGAAAGGGGGCTGCAGTTACTCTCTGGAAGCAGAGAGAAGGGAGATGAAAACTCAAGTGGGAGAATAAGCCCTGGGGTTGTAGCCCTCCAAGAAGAGTCAACCCCAGAAGAGTTGTGGGGAAAGGAAGCCTGAGAGGGCTAGGTAGGAATAAGCCCAGGGAAACAGCAGCATGGTGTAGGACTGTGCAGACCTTGGCTACTTGTTATAGGATCCGTGGGCTAGAACCAGTGTCGAGGATGGGCCTAGGTTCCCCTCCCATCAATTGGGAAGTGGACATGAGCATTGGAGACACCAGCCAGACAGCTGGTCCAGAGAGACTTAGTTACCCTGGAAGGGGAGGACTATTGTGACTTGTCCAGAGCCGTAAGCCGCAAAGGCAGGGTGCTACAGTTCCTGACGAGCAAGAAGAGGGTTTCTGCCTGGCAGAGCTAATCCCCAGATGCAGCCTGAAAGAGGTGCTCTGGCAGTGAGTAGGTGCTCCTGTGACATACATGTTTAGAATTATAACATCCTTTTTATTATGACTACAAAATTACTTTGTTTATTATGTCAATTAATATTCCATGCAATATTAATAAATTCTTTGTATAAAATTAGCACTAAACTAGACAATGTGAGAAAGACCCTATAATGCTGAATTATTAACACCTTATAACCATTCATTTCACATCAGATTTTCTTCCAGATCACGACCCATCTCTTTGCCAGAATGAGCTCCATAAAAGTTTTAGTAGTGTAAGAATTGCGTTAGTGGAAGACTCAATCCTGGCACCATATTTCCTACTATGGACAGTGCTGGAAATATTAGAGGAAGCTTAACACCCTCCCACTTCTGTTTCCATAATGCACCTAACTATGCAATACTTCATTATGGCAAAGTATTTCTTCCTGCTCTCAGTTCATGCTCTGAAGCTCAATTATTGACAAGCCTTGTAATTTATAGTAGCAGGGTAGCCATGGGAGCTGTTATAATCCTTTTCAAGGATGGCTGAGCACCATCATTGCCAAGAGGCGCTGGAGATGGATCGGTCATGTGCTTTGGATGGAAACTGATTCCATCACCAGAGTAGTAATAAGATGGACACCTGAAGGCAAGCGAAAACAAGACCGCCCGAAAACAACATAGCGAAGAGCTGTGGAAGCCGAGCTGAAAAACCTGGGGCACAGCTGGGGAACCATTGAAAGACTTGCCAGAAACAGACAGGAATGGAGGAGCTTCATCGCTCCAAATGCCAGATGTGTAATAGGAACATGATGATGATGACTAGAAAGTGTGCCTCAGTAATAGTGTGTGACAATGAGTTCCACAGGTTAATTACACATTGTTAATTAGATGTTGCCTTTGGATACGACTCTATTATAATATTGTTTTCACGAATTAAATGCACATGATGATGGTATTCTGTAAAACAAGCTCTTTTTGTGGTGCATTGCAAGGACATAAAATAACTGGTAAGAGACTTTAAACAATGAGAAATGACCACAGCATGAGATTAAATCTCTTTATCTCTCAATTATTCCACTGCATATTCTATGTCTTAAGGGTTTTGGACTGGTAAAAAAGGAAATGGAGATTTTGGGAGCCTGGACAAAAAATACAGGAAGCCCTGTTCATTAGTTTGCATACCTAAAATATATTCTAGTTCCTGTCTCCCTGTATATTGGATGATGGACTGATGGCTTGCCAGCAAGTTGCATAGTAGCTATCCAGTTTTAAAGAAGTCAATATGGATGAACTATAGACCAAACTATGTGACCTTATTCCTGCAAATATTTTCCAAGTAAGACATTCCTAATGTCATCTTTCCTCATGAGCCTTTCTCTTTCTAGAGTTCGTTATATTTAGGGGAATATCAGTGACAAGAAGACAGTTTTAGTTGCTGTACATCCTTCAGCATAATAAGGTCCCCTAGCACAACTGGAGGCGTAAGAAGAAAGCGAGAAGGAAGCCAAGGTAAGGCTGAGCGAGACTAAGGGATAGCTCAGTGGTTTGCGCATTGGCCTGCTAAACCTGGGGTTGTGAGTTCAGTCCTTGAGGGGGACATTTAGAGATCAAGGGAAGGGAACAAAACAACACCACAACAAAAAACTGTCAGGGATAGTACTTGGTACTGCTAGTGAAGGTAGGGGACTGGACTGGACTCAATGATCTTTCAAGGGGGGAGGGATAGCTCAGTGGTTTGAGCATTGGCCTGCTAAACCCAGGATTGTGAGTTCAATCCTAGAGGGGGCCACTTAGGGATCTGGGGCAAAATCAGTACTTGGCCCTGCTAGTGAAGGCAGGGGGCTGGACTTGATGACCTTTCAAGGTTCCTTCCAGTTCTAGGAGATGGGGTATCTCCATTAATAAACCTGTCTATGTGAGATGGTTGAACAGTATACATCACTTACTGGGATCTCCAAGCTCTAATTGCTTTCTAGGGTTGGTCTTGTGGCTAATTCCTTGCACTGGTATGTGGGGAATTAACAGATTTTTAAGGCCCGAAGTGACCATTAAATCTTCTTGTCAGACCTTGTGTATAACACAAGCCACACAATTTCTTCCAGTCACTCTTGTATTGGACCCAATAACTTTTGATTGACTAAAGCATATCTTCTAGAAAAGTATCCAGTCTTGATCTGAAGACAACAAGAGGTGGAAAATCCATGACTTCCTTCGTTAATCTGTTCCAGTGGTTATTCACATTCACTGTTAAAAATTGTGCCTTACTTGAATTTATCTCTTTAACATCCATTGTTTCTTTATGCCTTTCTCCCCTAGACTAAAGAGCGCATTACTACCTGGTCTTTTCTCCTTGTGAAAATATGCATACACCATAATGAAGCCACTTCTAAATCTTTTATTTATTTATTTATTTATTTATTTATTTTATTAACTAAACATATGAATCTTTTGATGTCTCTCACTTTAAGGCATTTTTTCCAGGCCTCAACTGTTTTTATTTTATTTTTTTTTTTTTAGGCTCTTTTCTGTATCCTCTCCAGTTTTTCAAAAACCTTTATAAAATGTGGACATAGAACTGGAGGCAGCATTCCAATATTTGTCTCACAAATGCTGTACACAGAGGCAAAATCACCTCTGTACTTCTATTCCCTGCTCTCCTGTTTATACATCCAAAGATTGCATTAGCTCTTTTTGCCACAGTATCACACCAGGAGTTCATGTTGACTTGTTTGTCCCCTATGATCCCTAAATCCTCTTTAGAATCACTACTTTCCAATTCTCACTCAGTTCCCAGCTCTGGTACAGACTTCCGGTGTGACTTTTGGTGGGTTGTTTTAATATCTCTGTCCCTTACCTCCCCATGTCTAAATATTGACAATTTTTTCTACCAACCCTGTAGTTGTCTTGTTTTAAAATGTAACCCCTTCAGTGCAGGGACTGTATCCTACCTTTTATTTAAACAGTGATTGGCACAATGGGGTCCTGAATTGGGCTGGCTGCTATTGTAATACAAATTATATTGACTAGGGCTCAAGTTATTCTCTGTCTTTTTCAGTTTTGCAACAACAACATCAAATTCCTTCTTTGGTACCTTCCCATTTAGAAAGCCTTCCTCCACCTCTTTGTAATTAATTTTATAGCACATGTTATCATAATTTCTCTGGCTTTGACTTTCAATGAATGTCAACATTTTGCTTTTATGTTCCCAACTACAATTTAACATCAAGTATTGAGGTTATGACCTGTTTTCCTCAGATCTTTTGCTTATTATTTTTGATATAAAAGAGGGGAATTTAAGCATTGCCATTTTGTTCGTATTGTTATACGATTGATAAGCACAAACTATTCAAGAAAATTGCCTGGAACTTACAAGCATTTCAGCAGACACCTAAGCAATGAACAAGTGTTAGTGACTCAGGTGTCTGTCTGTATCCTTCAAAGAGATTAAAAGAAAAGAGGCTGACTAACCAGTAGGTGTAGTTTAGTCACACTAAATCCCACACATAGGAATAATATAGTTTTAGACTATTGTTCTCCTGACTGTTTTCATTAGGCGCTGCACTCCTCTGCAGGGTTGGATTCAAGTACTGCATGTTTCACAGGAATTGGATCAAAGTCTTCCCTACATATTTTGATTTAAAAAAAAAATACATTCATGGAGCTTTTCAACTGTAGATCATGGGACCAATGAAGGGTGCTCTTTAGTGATTATTGATACTGAATCTGTGTCTGTCACTAGCCTGGGGTGTCTGTACCAGAAAAGAGGGTGGATAGTTCATCCTAGGGAATTGTGACATACCTAAAGGTAATTTTATAAAGATGAGGAAACATTATTCTCCCCATTTTACAGACAGTATAACTGAGGCTCGGACATTGTCTAAGGTCATCCAACAAGCCAATAGGAGAATGAGGAATAGAACATACCTTTCCTACTTCCTAGCTTGGTACTCAGTCCACAGGAACACAAATGTACCTAATCTAACCTTCAAAGACCATCTGCCTGCCCTTCCAGATGCCCTCTCCCTATTCTCACACACATTTTCCTTTGATGCTTTCCCCTCTTTCCATTGATACCCTCTTCCACTGCCACCTGGGTCCCTCCCCCTGCAAATTGGAAGTGTTGGCTGGTCACTCAATCTTCAGTAGTGGGTTGGAGGTACCAGATACTATGGAATTCCAAATTCTAAGGTGGTACAGGAAGTGCTGGTGGGATAGGAAGTGGCCTAATTCCAACCATAACTAGAGGACTCTGACAATGTTAGAACAATGATATTTTGGATATATATTGACCTCAAAGTGGTTTATACCCATTAATGAACTAGCTGCACAGTTTCATGTAAGACTGGAATCATCATCTCAATTTTTCAGATAGGGGAAACTGAAGCACAAAAGGAATTATTGGTCTGCTACTTTGACTTCATGACTGCACTGAACTCATGTGGACTTTAATGGGCGTTAAGAGTGGTGGATATTTCACTGGAAGAACTTGACATTTTTCAGAATTGTGTCATGAATGAATTGTTTAAAGTCATGGAGAAAGTCTGTGTGATAGCCAGGGACCGAATTTAAGACTTGTAATCTTGTTCCTTAACCATCATCAGCATCATCTTGTACGTTAACCACAAGAGCATCATTTCACTCTGATGTACATTCCTGAATTTTATTTTCATGAATTCAAAGGGCGATGTGGTACTTTGTTGGTATAAATGAGAGCTTTAACACCATGCTTGGCGACTGAGCTAAAGTAAAGAATCAAACAGTGCAGATAAAAACCGAAGAAAAACAAATTTTGATAACTTTAAATAGAAAAGGCAATCCAACAGAGACCTACAGACTACATGATGTGACTGGCCTGAACACAATCAAACAAGCTTTGGTTCTCAGTAAAATTCAAATAATATCTAATACCATTAGATCTGTTTAAGATTATCACAGTACCAGTTAGCACATGCCTGGTTGGATTAAAGAGCATGTCAGAAAGCACAAATAAATCCCCATAGCTGTGCCGATTGTGTGACAGAAGTCATTTTAATATATACAATGGATCAATAGAAATTAAGGATAGGCAGAAATTTTTCAGCAAATGTAGTCAGCGTGAACCACTGATCCAATAATACAAATAATTCTAACAAATTTTAAAGTCAAAAGCAGGTATAGCTTTAAAAAAGACAGACACAATTAATTGAAGAAAATGCAGTGATAAGTTGTGAGTCATTTCACTTAAGTTATGAAGGGCTTGCGGAGTTGGTCGTAGGGTACAGGACATTAATACTGGACTACAAAACAGCTCTGGGGATTTGTGATGGGTTGTAGAATGCTTTTCCTGTAAATTGAGAGATGAAATCCACCCATGTCAGTAGTGACTGAACATCATTATCATCTGGTGTCTGCTTGGTGGCCAAATGTGTGTAAACTTAAGTTGTGGCTTTCAATTCAGTTCCTAGCGAGTGGATAGGTGCCATTGTCACAAGTAGTCAGAAGAAACTTCTGAGGTTTGGAAAAAAATTTCTCTAATCTATTTTGGGTCAGATACAATATATTTAATCACAACTGAATGTTAATTCTGACCACACCTGTGCATGTCATAGCCTGTCAGATATTCCTAGCCTACAGGAAAATTGGCATGAATTAGAACCTTTTTTGGCAAACCTGTGATTGAAGCCAGGAACTGGGTGGGTCATGAGACTGTATTATGTTTTCACCCTTAGGCAGGGTAAAGGCACATTGGTAGGAACTGGTGGACTAAAAAAAGTTTATTTTGCTGCTGCCTGAGCTGGTTGGAAAACTTTTTTTTAGTTTATATTTTTCTGGGATTTTTGAAGCGACACAAATGGGGAAAAAAATTGAATCCAACATTTTTGTTTTGTTAGAATAAAAATATTTCATTTACGTTTTCAGAACCCTGAATTGAAGCAAGCTGACAATATCTTATTCAAATGTAAACAAAATATTTTCCTATTCATTTTTTATTTTGAAATGTCTTGTAAAAAATAAAAAGAATTGAAAATGACATTTCCCCCCCCAAAAAAACCCTATTTTTTTTTCCCAACCAGCCCTCACGAGACCCCTTCCATGGGCAAACAGAGAACTACAGCAATTGGATATCAAATTGTGATTTCCTCTAGAGCTTCAGTCACTCAAAATGATAAAAGACAGTGGAACAAAGAAAGAGAAGCTTTTAAACATCATTGTGGACTGATTTTGAAATGATGAAAACCTTGTTTGGGATGGTAATCTCCTTGAATGAAAAACACAGATGACTGGGAATAGATTGTGAACTCCTTACTCACCTTGGTGAGCATTCACTCACATAAGTAGTCTGACTGGAAAGGGGACTTCATTCACAATCTGATCCATGTTTTTTTCTTTTTAAATCTATGGCAGTATCCCAACAACCTTGTATACCTGGAATGAAAACAGATGTGATTATTTAATGGGGCATATATATGTATATATGGCTCTATCTTTCACTATGCACATTTCCAACTATGAGCTCTTTCTTTTGTTATCCTACATGTTATGTTTATAGATTATGGTCTTAAAATAATGTAATACTTTTCAGGTATATTGTGACTTTCATTCTTAAGGCACCAAATACTCCTTTCTTGGTTGATGATAGCAGTGTTTCAGAACTGCCATTGCTTAGAGCTTCCATCGTGTCTGCCTAGAATGGTAAAGCAAGTACTATCTCTTCCCCCTCCAACTCTTTACTAGAGATATTTTTTACCCCTTCAAGATTATTATTAAAATGTAAATGGAGTCTGTGACGTTGCACTCCATATGTTTTATAAAAATATGCTTATGAATGTGAATATAATGTAACTAGAATTTGCTTTATGCAAAAGATATCTTGTAAGGTATCATTACAAAGCTTATAATCTACTGAGTGTGTTCATCCAATTTGTATGCATGTATCATCCTTGTATCTGAAGCTAGAAATATGAAGTATAACTCTGAGCTCCTATTGTAACTATGCAAAGTGTGGGCCATTAATGATGGTTTAGAATCTTGATGGCTCCCATTGACTAGGACAATTGGTTTTAGATAGTTTATTTACCTGCAAGCCTTCCTGTGTACGTGTGAGCCAGCCTGTGGGTAATGAAGAATGAGACATTACAGTGACATGTGACTATGTCATATGATACTGGAATCCATCTCAAATCTGGTACTTTTCCATTTAGAAGGAGGGGTGGGGATCCAGAGAGACAAAATATTCCTGCCTTGTGCCAAAGCTATAAAAGGGGGGGAACAGAACAAAGGGGGCTGCCATTCATGAGAAAACCCCTAGTTTCCACCTAAGATGTCTGCTGGAACAAACAAGGACTGTACCAGGGGAAAGGGTTGGGCCCAGACTAGGAAGGAGTCTGGTCTGTGAAAGAAGCTTATTGGAACATCTCTGAGGGTAAGATTTTACCTGTAATCAGTTTCTTAATGTATTAGGCTTAGACTTGCATGTTTTTGCTTTATTTTGCTTGGTGACTTACTTTGTTCTGTCTGCTATTACTTGAAACCACTTAAATCCTACTTTTTATTCTTAATAAAATCACTTTTGTTTATTATTGAACCCAGAGTAAGTGATTAATACCTGGGGGAGCAAACAGCTGTGCATATCTCTCTATCAGTGATATAGAGGACGAACAATTTATGAGTTTACCCTGTATAAGCTTTATACAGAGTAAAACGGATTTATTTGGAGTTTGGATCCCATTGGGAGTTGGGTGTCTGGGTGCTGGAGGCAGGTAACCTGCTAAGCTGTTTTCATTTAAGCCTGCAGCTTTGGGGTCGTGGACCAGACCTGGGTCTGTGTTGCAGTAGGCTAGCGTGTCTGGCTCAACAAGGCAGGGTACCGGAGTCCCAGGTGGCAGTGGAAAACAGGCACAGAGGTAATTCCAGCACATGATGTGACAGTCCCAAGGTGATCCCTGGGACTGAACCCATCACAGTGGTGTAGTCGAGCAGGATCTGTGCATAGCTGATTGCTTTGAGACACTGGTAGTGATTTTAAGTGAGTTGTAAGTGTGCTGACTTCAGCACATCAGGTGACAGTCCCAAGGGGGTCTTTGTGACCGAACCCGTCACAGAGTCCTCTTCAACCTCAGAAATGAGTAGCATTGATATTATCAGCTCAGTGTATGTTGGACTATCATAGTAAATGGGATGTAAGATCTCATTACTTCCTTCTTTGAACTGTATGTCCAAGATTTTCCAAAACAAAAGTCTAAGTTTAGATCCCATAAATTACCTCTCATTGGCCAACTAGGTGCTCAGCATTTTTGAAAATGAGGCCAGAGCCTTAAATATATGGCCTCTGTAAGTATTGAAAGCTTGCCCTGCATGGACCTGATTCATCACTGCTTTGCATCTCATATAGCCATTTACACCTATGCAAATCCAGTGTGAAATAGCACCATTCTTTTCTGTTTGCATTTTACACCCAGCCTGCACAGGTATAAGTGGTTTTTAAGGGGAGTGTTTGGCACATACCTGTTTAGGTCCTCTCAAATAATGAAGTTTCTTTGCTGAGAACTTGTTGGATATTTCTGTAGTTCCTTAAGCCTCTGCACTTCAAACAGAAGTTCTGTAGGCTGAGTGGGGGCCGAAACTACCGAAGAATGTCACACATCAATTTTGCATCCAGCACAGAACAGGAATGAGTAATTGTTAGGTGAGAAGTTGATATAACTTTGCTAGCAGTTCTGAGCAATCTGCAAGATGTTATACAAGACTTAGTGGAGGCTTGACTAGGTGTCTTAGAGAAATAGTAATGACTTGCAGAGCTTTTCATTTCTAGGTCACTGATTTGAGTGTATCATATTTTGTCAGTGAAAGCTATCACTAGCTGATGACTCCTATGTGAGCTATGCGACATTAGCTGGTGGTCTGAATTCAATCCTACTGAACAGGTTATTTAAAATCACCACCACAACTGGCACCAGTTGGCATGGTGGTTGATGATCGCAGCAGAGAAACCAAACACTAAATCTATGTCTACACTTATGTCAGTATAACTTATGTTGCTCAGGTGTGTGAATAAGCCACCCCCCCCCCCCAAGTGATGTAAGTTACACTGACTTAAGTGCCAGTGTGGTCAGAGTTATGTCCGCAGGAGAGCTGACACTCGCAGGGGCTGGAATAAATAGGCTTAGAGTGTCTGCTACAGTGGTGCAGCTGCATCAGTGCAGTTGTGCCACTGTAAGCTCTCTAGTGTAGCTATAGCCTAAGTGGGGATGGACAGTAAAACTACTCTCTCAGCCCTTGAGGTGGTTCCTTTCACAGAAGTGCTGAGACAGACTTGCAGAGTAGTACGAAGAACACACACAGATTTTGAGGCCAAAAGAGAGCATTAGATTATCTAATCTGATTTACAGTATAACACAGGCTATAGAATTTCAGCCAAGTATCTTATATTGTGTCCAATAACGTGAGTTTAACAAAAGCCTGTGTTCTAGAAACGCATCCAATCTTGATTTGAAGACATCAAGAGGTGGAGAATCTACCACTTCCCTTGATAGTTTCTTCATATGGTTAATGAACCTCACTGTTAAAAAATTGAGCCTTACTTCTAATTTGAATTTCTGTGTCCTTAACCTCCAGCCATTGTTTTTTGTTATGTTTTCGCCACTACATTAAAGGTCCCTTTACTACCTGGTATTTTCTGTCCATGAAGGTACTTACATACAATTATCAAATCAAGTTAAACAGAATGAGCAATAAAGCTAGCATTGCAGTTAAGCTTGCCTTTTAGCTGTGCCTGCTTAACCTCTCCACTAGAAATAAAGGAGTCAGGCACCTCTTATTTTTGGTACTAATCATCCCTTTCAACTAATGTGCAAGTCAAATGGAAACTTTCCACTGAATTCAGTGAGAGTTGGATCTGGCCCCAAAGTAATTAAGATTTAAACCAATATAAGTTAAAGACTGAATGTACAAATCCCAACACTGCTAAAAGTACCAAGAGAAGTGTGCTTGCAATCATTCCTATTGTTTACATAACAATGGATATAAATGCAATAATGTTAAAACATTGTAGAAATAAAGGTAAGCTACAATTCAAAATCATGTATTCTATTCTAGCATTTGATTTCTGGCTCTGCTAATGTACATTACTATTCTACATTCAACAGTAAAGGTTTGGATCAATCTGATGCTCTTGGTGAGAGTTTACTGAACAAGAAGCTGTTGGAAGATTGTCGGATTTCTACTGAACTCAGGAAGTTCTTTGGTGTACGTATTACTTTATTTTGCAACTTATTTTATCTCTTTGCTCCTGCTGTTCAAAGTACATTTAGCTTTGTGTTTACTTGTTGCAAATCTTCTAGAAAACAAGTTTATTGGCAAGAAATAATGAATTTTAAATTCATATTGGAAAATCTTAAAGGAATGCAAGTTAAAATAATCACTAAAGAGAATATTGCACTAAAAATATTATTCTAAGGGTTACCTCCTCTAATCAAAGAAGAAAATATCATATGTTCAGCATTTAATTTTTGAAAAAACTGAATACTCTCAATAATCTTCTAACAAACAAGCTACCAATGAAAAATTATTCACGGAAATTATCTGATAAATAATTTGGAATAATATCTCAATGTGAGAATATTGGAAGCTGCTCCTGGAGAAATCTCACACACACAAAAAGTGACATTCACTGAATGACTGAATTGCTATTAATTTTTTATCAACTTCGGTTGTTGCTTCTCAAAATAATTGGTCATATATTACTATCACTTTGTGATAGAAATAGATTACTGATATAATTATTATGTGAATTCCATGAGGCACAGATTTTGTGAGTATGCTGATACTCTAACGTAGGAAAAGAACAACAACTTGCTAAGAGTAACCACCTCTGAAAGGTAATTGAGTAGGTTTGGGCAGGAAATCAAACCCAACACCCAAAATTAGACTAGAGTATTACAGCCCTCAGGAAAGTCAACTATTATGTGCCACAGGCAGAGAACAGGAGGGACAGGCGGTGCACCAATAGCGGAGGCCCTTTCAATGGCAGGGAATTAATTTAGTGAGATAGGCCAGGTGAGCAAGTGATCTGCGCCCACTGCCGCAGAGGAAACTGAACCACCCTCAAAGTGCCTGTCCATCTGAACTGGGTGAAAATCCCTTCCTGACTCTAACTTGGCAATCAGTTTGACCTTGAGCATGTGAGCAAGACCCACCAGTCAAGCACCTGAGAAAGAAAATTCTTGATAACGCGGTAGAGCACCAGCCCAACCAGTCCAGCGTCCCATTTCCAGACAGTCCAAACTTATGAAAATTTCAAAACAAAAGTAGTTTTGTCTAAAATTTCTTGTTTCAAAAATGTTAAAATAGAACATTTCAACTATTTTGAAACTTTTTTCCACTGATGGTGGGTTTCTTTTCTTGTTGTTTTTGTTTTGTTTTGTTTTTGAATCAGGAGATTCATCAAAACTGATCCTGTTTGCAAAAAAAGGTTAATTGAAATTTCCCAACAAGCTCTAGAAATGAGGTCATTCCTTTGGACCCCATTTTTAAAGTGTAATCTGTGACTGTAATTCTTGACTCTAAAAAAATTAAAGAGCTATATTTTGGGATGGCTAAACCAGCTGGGATAAAGTAATTAAGTTACCAAACCTTAATCCAAAACCACACACCAAACTTTTGCAAAAATTAGTATAAATTTATTTGTAAAATATTACTTTTCATTTGCACCTACCCGTGCATTCTCTTATGGTAGCCATAGAAGCAGCAGTGCCAAGTTATGGCAAGAATGGCAAATCAGGCCTGACTGGAAGCAAGAATTACCTGACATCTTGCGAGAAAACCTGTTCTTGTGAGATTTCCGGCTTAGTGGTGTTTTGTGTTTTTTTTTTTTTTTTTTTTTCCAAATTCAAGTTTTTTTTATTGTGTCAGAAAAGAATCCAGTGTTTTGGGTGTCTATACAGATCAAACCTCTGAACCTTCTGAGGTGCACACATCACTCATTAGATGTCCCATTGGAATCAGTTGCTATTCCAAATGTGTACTTGATTCTCATTTACAATAGGGCCCCTTTATATTGCCACAGAGATGAAAAGGGCCTTACTGAAACTAAGAATGAGGTTTGCACTTCTCTGATGGTGTAAAAGGACCTTAGAGCAAATGAGACTCAGGTTATGTGTCTCCACAACACTTGGCTATTTTCATGTTTCTTCCACCTGCGTGAAGGACCTGATCCAATGCTTTTTGAAGGCAAAGGGGATATTTTCATTAACTTATAAGGGCATTAGATCAGGTCCAAAGTCTGTTCAGTCCTAGCATGGCTGAAGGAAATTTGTCGTTCACTGTCCTTAACTCAGTTTCCACATAGTCCCTGGAATTGAGGATTTCTTTGGCATTTTAGTGTGGCTGAGATGATACCTGCACACCTGCATTAGTGTGCTCTGTCTTCCAAATCATTAATACTGAACACGTGTCAAAAACTGGCAGCAAGTCTTTCAAACATTGCTCTCTCCCTTTTCGCAGTTTGAGGCAATGTGTAATGCTCCCTCAGAAATTACCTCCAGACAAGACCCTAAGGGCCAGATCTTTACAATTACAAAGAACAAATATGTTCCAAATTTCTAAAGCTTGCTATATGGAGCATCAAAAGGGTACAAGGATTCTTCCTACCTCCCCCAACCCCTACCCACCTCATTCCCACTTCTCTTCTGCCAGATGATTCCTTTGTTCTGTTCCCTATCTCCTCAAGATTAAAGTGCTGATCCCCCTTTGAAAATGATGTCATTTTCTTGCCTTGGCAGGGAGAGAGTTCATTACAAAGCTGCAGTGTGACTGATGGCTTTGAACAGATATGGGTGGAGAGGAAAAAATGCATTCAGGGAAAGGTATGAAACTCAAAAGAGACAGGTTGACAGTTCAGCTGGCAGCAAGAGAGATGGAAAGAATGAAGGAAAATAGTTGTTTGGTGTGAATCTCTCTCTCATATTCTCATTTACAGCCATTGAAGAGCTGCTTTTATTTCCTTGATGGTTTCGTTTTGAATTGAAGCTATGGATTAGGAATCATTTTAACTATCGCCTTAGAGGTGACATGCAGATCAGTGTGAATACAGATTATTTTCATTACTAGGGTTTGGAAAATAATTTGCTGTTGAATCAGGTTATCTCTACATGCTGATGCTTGGGTCTTGTGGGGACTGATGCTTGTAGGATTCGAAGAAGCAAAATCAGGTTTGAAAATTATGTATCTCATAAAGTCAATTTAATCTTAGTGAAAGATTCAGCACTGATGACAACCGTGATGACCTAATTGTTCTCTTTACTCACAGAATAGATAACACATGGGAAATAACCCTGATCTAAACAACAACTGCTAGGGGTGGCAGGGTAATGACACTGCTGTTACCTTTTAGCCCTTCGTCTCTTTGGGCGATTCTGACAGTTGTTTCTATGACATGGACTCGGTGCTTAATTTGTGCCATGGCTGAGCCCTGGCACCTCTAGACTTGGCAGTTCTTAGCCCTGGGCTTGCGTCATCAATTATGAATGCAGAAACATTGCTTGAGCCTTGACACCTCTTTTACTAAAAATTAAGCACTGTGGTGGACTATTATCTGTAGGAGGATAATCAGTTCATTTCATAGGGTCCACCAAACAACCATTACATTTTAGAATCTAGCAAGGTTTTATAATAACTGAAGTCCAGACTCTGATCCCTTTATTCATGTGTACAGAAGGCCAGCAGAAGACTAATGTTCCTCCGGACTCTAATTTAAGCTGTATTTTGAAGTTTTAAGTGATTAACTGGCCTATTCTGGCCCCTTGTCCAAGGGTGAGTTTTGTCCACTGAACAGCACCTTAATCCATTAGCTTCACTGGGATTTACTATGGTGTAAGGCAGAGGTAGGCAACCTATGGCACATGTGCCAAAGGCGGCACGCGAGCTGATTTTCAGTGGCATCACATCGCCCACGTCTTGGCCACCGGTCCGGGGGGCTCTGCATTTTAATTTAATTTTAAATGAAGCTTCTTAAACATTTTAAAAACCTTCTTTACTTTACATACAACAATAGTTTAGTTATATATTATAGACTTGTAGAAAGAGACCTTTTAAAATGTTAAAATGTATTACTGGCACGCGGAACCTTAAATTTGAGTGAATAAATGAAGACTCAGCATACCACTTCTGAAAGGTTGCTGACCCCTGGCGTAAGGTGTTGTTCAGCATGAGCAAGAGTAATAGAGGTCTCACCCTCCCTGATTGAACTAACCTCGTTATCTCCAGACTGATTCTTGCCTGCATATTTATACCCGCCTCTGGAAATTTCCATTACATGCGTCTGACCAAGTGTGTATTCACCAGGAAAGCTCATGCTCCAATACATCTGTTAGTCTAGAAGGTGCCACCGGACTCTTTGTTGCTTTTTACAGATCCAGACTAACACAGCTACCCCTCTGATATCTTTGGAAAGCAATCTCATGTACACCTGCACATTTGCACACGTATGCTGTGGAATATTTACAGCAGTCAAAATTCTCAGACCTCATTTACACTCCATATGACACAACAAACAAATTAGCAGACAGGAAGCTCTTACCCTGCTATCATGTGAAAGCATCACTAACACATCTTCGTTTAGACAGATCCTTTGCCCAGAGGCAAAAAAACAGTTTACGCAGAACTATTAGGTAGATAGTCAAGTTTAAATATTAATCAAAATATTATTTGGCTTCTGAACATACAGCAAAGTAGATCCTTTAAAAAAAATCCTTAAATTTACTACATTTGTGGAATGATACAGTTAGTGCAATAGGTGGCTGTCAGTGCTATATATGCACTGGTGAAATATATTCACAAGGCTCCTCATTTATTTATTTATTTATTTTATTTTTCACCGGCAGTGAAATGATTCTGATTTGTAAAGGCCTCATTCCTGTTTTGCAAAGCTAAATTTGACTTGCCACTTTGACTTTTTTTTATGAAGCAGGCAGCCTGTTTGAAGCTTAGCCTCCTCTAATTTGTGGCAGTGACACACTTTCCATGAAGTGACCCATTTAATATTAGCTGTGCAGGTGTGACTTCTTTATGCTCCTTAAGAAATACTTTTTCCTTCTCTCATTCCTCCCAAGGACCAAACTTTAATGTCCATTTACAGAAATAAATACAATATCTATCTATCTATCTATCTATCTGCTTCTTTGAAAAGTTCTTAAAAACTCTCTCTCTTTTGGAGGAAAAAAGCCTGCCAATTGCAAATGGAAGCTGACTCCCATTCAGATAGTGATTGATTTTACTCCAGGTGCAGTCCATCTGAATCTTTCCCTACTAGTGGAATGAAACATCAGCTATGTTGATGTTGCTTCAGGCAAATGCAAATTAGAAAGAAGCTGTTTTCTTTGTTTTTATTTTTGACCCCCGTTGCTGTTTGCTCAAATATTCAAGACTTGCTCACTGCTTAAATGAATAATGAAGAGCAGAAGATATATGCCCAAAAATATCAACAAACACTTTTGGGCAGGTTAGTGTCTCAGGTCTGATTGTGAGGATGGTGATTGTGGGATGGTACCCACCTCTCAATGAAGAGTGCAAATACCCCCTTTGCTGAAACTGGCGAGTTAAAGTGACTAAAGCTTAATCTGACTCTTTAGGAAACAAAATGTTGATGTTGCAGCCCCCAGAAAGCTAAAATGGCAACCGTCCCAACAGGCACCTAGATAGTCCACCATTAAGAAACCTTCAATCCTTTATTTTAAATTGTTAAGCATTAAAAAAGTTAGTGTGCTATCTATGTGCCATTCACTGCTCCCCTTCTGATTTTATTTTAAAAATGCACTGCCCAATCCTGCAATCCAAAATCAGGCAAAATTCTATTGACTCCAGCAGGAGTTTTGCCTTAAAGGATAAGACTCTAAGGACATCAGGATCTGACATCTCTCTCTTTAGGCAGGACTTTGTCAAATCTTCAGAGGACCCTGAATAGAGTCATCCCAGCTTGTGGCTGAGATCAGAACCACAGCTTTTGCAGTTAATGGCTGGGGAATGGGATGGTGAGTGAAACTCTTTGCCAAAAAGAGTGAAGTCAGTAGCTAATATCCCTGAAATGTCTCTGGTCCAATCTTTGCAGTCCTTACTCAGCCAAAACCCCCACTAAAGACATTACAGTCAAAGTCATTATTGCCTAAAATTTAAAGTAATAATAAGCCTTAGCACTTGCATAGCATTTACATCTTCAGACCCTGTACAAACTATTAACTAGCATTAACACAGTCCTTCATGAGTAAGGCAGCCCTCTATGCAAAAGCCCTTCAAGTGTTTTAGCTGATCAGCATGTAAATAGCTCTAGCTGTTTTCATCTCTACTTCAGCTCCTCTCAGTCACTAAGGTTTATGGTCCGGTTCTGCACATCCTTGCACTTCTAAAACTCCCACCAAGATCAATCTCACTGAAGTCCATGGAAGTTTGTGGTGTGTTAGTGATGCAGGGATGAAAAAAAGATCTGTGATGCTAGTGCTGCATGTTATAGCTTCACTATGGAATTTTGTATTCTCTAAGTCGTGAATGTCAAATGATGGCAACACAGTGAGTCATTAATCTCCATTTCTGGGTAGTTCTGGATTGTGTTCACCTAAGAAATATCTTCACGGAATCTCTTCAAGGAGACTGCTTTGTTCTACATCTGCTTTTGATATGGAGAGAAGGGGCAGAGAATGAGTGTGATTCTTTGGATCATGATTAATTGAAGGGACAAAGTGTGGTTAAATGTTAGTCTCCATAAAAGAAAACATCAGATGTAGTTTGAATGAAGAGAATAGCTTCCAACAACAAACGCACACACCATTTTGTGCTTCATTCCCTGAGATTGTGCAGAGCAGATAATAGGCATTCATAGTCACACAGAGATCAATATCCTTTGGATTATATCTTCTCTTTAAAGATGCACTGATGGCATTTAAGAAATGAGATAAGTCAGCATATTCTATGCTCACTGTCTCCATTTGTTAGACTGAGATTTGGAAATGTCACAAAAAATTCCATTTAGTGTACCTATTTCTCATATTATTATCATCACTTGTAGGAAATCATTAGTGCCACAGGAAAGTGGCCTCTGGAGATCTCAGTACGGAGAGAACTCTGGATTTGCTATCTAATAGCTTCATGTGAAGAATTGGAGACTTTCAGAGAGAAAACTCCTGCCTGAGAACTTAATTTGGTAAGAGTTGTTTGACTTTGGAAAATGTGGGGTATTCAATTAACTATAATGATCTATCAAATTGATCTTAAATCTAAACTCCTGATCTGACATTCAAACTGAACCTAAACTTCCAAAGAACAAACAACATGTGACAGTCATGTTGCTTAATTCAGAATGCTCTCAGGTACCACTGTGATGACTACAGTATAAGAAACCATATAGAATAGGACAGAAATTCCTAGAGGAAAGGTGTCTCCATCTTCCTTATTGCTTTTTGTCTGCCCTAAATTTCCTGTAGCAAAATTCATACTCAACTTTTTACAGGCTATTTTACTACTCACATATTAACATCAGTGTTGTTGGACATAATAACAGACATGTGCTGGGTACATTTTCAGCTATTGTGATATGGTCTCTCTGTGTGTGGATGTGTGTGCATGTTTTTTAATGTCAACATTATAAACTGTTCCAGTATCACAATGCAATTTCAAATATATTCTAAATCTAAATCTGATCCTTCCATGCCCATAAAGAGCTCATTCCTTTAATTCATTTAGTCAATTTCTGTATTTATTTTTTTGTATTCAATAATATCTCCATGTGTATATGGAGAGAGGTAAAGTGGGTGAGGTGATATCTTTTATTGGATCAACTTCTATTGGTGAAAGAGACAAGCTTTTGAGCTATGCAGAGCTCTTCTTCAGGTCTGGACTCTGCATAGCTCGAAAGCTTGTCTCTGTCACCAACAGAAGTTGGTCCAATAAATTATATTATCTCCCCCACCTTGTTTCTCTGATATTCTGGGACTAACATGGCTACAACAACACTGCAAACACCAATGGAAGTGATGTATGTGTATATATGTGTGTGTGTATATAATTTTTAAAAATATAAACACATTGACTATGGCAACCTAAATGACTCCCTCCTCCTACACTTAAAGCTAATTACACAGCTTGACAGTATCTCCACACCATCCAGCTACGTTCTGAAAGAATGGATAGGTCTTGTACAGTCAACAGGCTTGGACTTTTTCAGATCTGGGGGGGAAGTAAATTCCACAGCTGAGGACCCTTCACTCAGAAGGCTCAGCTATAGCATACAAATGCAGATCTCGAGACTGTTAGAGTGTCTCCATTGATCTTAGCTGTCATGGCAACATTAGGGAGCTAGGAACAGGAATGGGAACAAAATGGAACTTTGTAGAATCCCACAAGAGAGGTGCCTTGCACTAGCTGAACAATTGCCCAACATCACATTCTTGGCTTTCTGAATGGCACTACTCAGGAAGATTCTCCCAACAAGATCTAATTCCTGTCATATCCCTCAGTGCACCTTGCTATGCACAAATTCTTTCTCATCCAGTAGACCAGTTAAGTTGGTGTGGAAAGAACTGATCAGCAAGTTGATAGCTTAAATATAGTAGCCAAATAGTTTTCAGTCAATCATGGGAAATCTTCAGCAGAGATAACAGAATTGAGATTTGGAATGTTCGGTAAATATAGCATTCCAACCAAAGGGGGCTGAACATAATCAAACATCCAGCTACATTGCTACGAGAGGAAGAAGGCTGAAATATATTTTTTATGCAATGTTCATTTTTAGCTACAACCGATGAGTCAGTGTGTGTGTTGGGGGAGGGGGGAGGGAGGAGGGAGGCCCACAGTGAAATTACAGTACCATTAACACAGCTTTTATTATTTATTTGTATTGTGGTAGAGTCTAGGAAACCTAGTTATGGACCAGGACCCTATAGTGCTAAACAATATAGAAACACACAACAAAAAGAGTTTAAAACTTAATATAAGAAAAGAGACCACAGGTGAACAGCACAAGTAAACAATTTAGTAACTTCTAAACCTAAAACAATTGCCCAGCTGATAGTAACTAAAAGCCAATCCTGAAAACATTGCCTTCTAACTTTCCACAGGAAATTAATTCAAATGGCCTGGTTATAATCTGAAAAGTGTGGTTTCTACTACTGGATGCAATGACTGACCCTCAACTACGGCCTCTGAATTGCAAGCACTTTTAAAATCCCATTCACTTAATTATGCAAAGTAGTATGATATCTTTGGGAATGATAATAAAGTGAAAAAGAAATCAGGAAATGTTAAGGACACTTTAATTATTAATTAGGTTAAAATTGATGCTTTCATGGCACGCACACTCTCACTTGACACTTGCAGAGCACTGCTGGCTTGCTGATAAAGAGTAGCTGTAGTTCATATTGAGAATGCATGCACCAGCTGAAGGGGGGGAAATGCCCCCTTCATCACCCAAAAGGTAAAAAAGCGAAAGCAGGTCAATAATAATAAGGCTGCGATCTATTGTGTCTCTTATAGGAAGCACTAAAGAAAGAAAATTAATTGTTCTCCTGTTCTTTGTTCTATGGGCAATTAATTCACATGATAACAGGAAATTATTTACTTGATTACATTTTGAAGCTCTAGTTTAGCTGACAACCATTTGTATTACAGTGAGAATGGTCAGACATACAGTACCACTAGGATGGCTAAAAAGCCCAATCCGTGGGTGTTGGATAGCGCCCTAGATGAGTTGCTCATGCTATAAAGTGGAAAAGTGACGCAAACCGCTGCAATGCAGATTTCACTCCTCTGCTACAGCACAGAACTCATTTAATCAGTCATAGTGGGGACCTGGATTTCAGTGCCTTTATGTGTCGGCCAAGCTGAGCCAAGCCAATCTCAACCTCTTTGGGTGTTTAACCAATAATAGTAAATATTTTTTTAAGCATTACAGGCCTGATTATCCTCTGACACTGACAACAGTTTTCACTGGTGTCAACTCCATAGTCTTCACCGGAGTGATGTGAATCAGGCCCAACATATGTTGTTGGCTGAATCCTTCTCTCCTAAATCACTTATTAATTAAAAGGTCCAGTATGGCTAGAGTGCTTATAAAGTTAACCATTGTTCACAATGTGGGGCATGGCATTCAACCAAGCTTCTTTTGCAAACAGCACTAGCTAACAAGAGCCTACTATGCCTCTAGCATTTATTTATGTGAACATATGTATGGATCTAGCATTTATTTATGTGAACATATGTATGGATGATATGCATGATCATAACAATAATTGTCTTGTAATGAAGAAAAGGAATTTTTTTTTTTGGTTTGGTGGTTAAAGTTCCTCCAATTCTAGCAAAAGGAACTGCACATGGTAAAATATATTGACTCCCTCTCCCAAGCCATCTGTCAGTTTTTCTATTGAAAGTGTGTCCCATTACATTTATTCTGAGCTGTCTGGTATAGTCTAATATTCCTTTCCCCCCCACACCTTCCAAAAACAACACCAAAAAACAAAACACCCCCACCCCCCCAATGAATGTATGTTTGGCTACCACCAGAACATGTTCGTAAATTAGAGTTTTTAAATGGATACATAACCTTAAATGATAATCCCAGTAAAATCACCAAGCGATCATGACACAATTTAAATCCTGTGATTTTTCTAAATTAGAGAGAAAACACTGATCCAGGGTTCTTGAGTTTTAGAATAATCCCATCACTTTTGGGAAAAGGTGCCAAACACCCCTTAATTCCTTCAGTGATGATTAGGGTGCCCTAATTTAAAATAAATAAAAAGGTTTCAGTCTAGATAGGGACAGATACTAATAGGGAAATCATGTAGTGGTTTTCTTTGATGTAGTGAATGAAGCAGCCCTCCTCCATGTGTGTTATCAACATTCCCAAGTAAACCCTGTTTTTTGGAGTCCTCTCAGTTTTCCATATGTAAGCTATTCTCCTCCATTTCTGATTTAAAGACCTATAAGTGCATTGCAGAGAGAGTGGGCCAGATGTCCTGGACATGTCTGCTCATTTCTCTCTGCTCAAGTGACATAAAAGGAGAGGAGATTTCCTCTTTATAAGGGAGTCCCCAGAGGGTGCAAGCTGGCTCACTCAGGCCCCTTCCTGTAGCCCATGATGTAGGAGACATGCCAGCGAAAGGGAGGGGTGTGTGCCACAGGAGTGGCAAGACCATGGCCAGGATGGAAAACCAGGGTGCCCAAAACTTTCTAACACTAAAGATTGATTCTTTCTTTCTTTCACCAAATCCTGCGAATTCCCCCAAATTCTGAGAATAATGCTCAAGTCACAGATAGTTAAAGGTGGTGATTTCTAAAGGAGCAAACATTTTTCTCTGTCTCCTCCATTCCCAGCAGCTGTTTCTCCCTGAATTCTGTCAGTGCGCTGTTTGGAAGCTCATTTCTTTCCTCTTTATGAAGTATTTGTTGTTCATCACCCCAAATTGTGCCCTGTTTGATAAAATGCAATGCAAAAAGTAGTTTTGTTAATGCTACCACTCGCTAAAGTCATGTTCCATTTTAAGAAAATGCACTGTACAACACTGCAAATGGGAGGAGGAGGTCGGGGGTGGGGGGAGTCATACAGGCTTTTTCAAACCTTAGTAATGGAAAAGATTTCATACTCTTTGAACAATCATATGCTAATCCTAATTTTAATCCTCTAATGCTTCTATACACACAGAGAAAACTAAGCTATTTTAGACATGGTTAACCAAGCAGAATCATCTTCTCATCTCTCTGTAAAAAGTCTGTAAAATAAATTAAATCAATATCGCATATATAATCAAAACTACCTCTCACCCTCTTTTCCTTTCCCTCTTTTGGACTGTGTAATTTTGGACAGAGTGAATATATATTTTTTTATTTTGGACCTTTATCAAAATGGGTTTGTAAGAAAGCTAATAATTCCACGTTTCAGGATCTGAAGGTATTTCTACATTACTCGCTGGATCGGCGGGCAGTGATCGATCCAGCGGGGATCAATTTATCACGTCTAGTCTAGTCACAACTTTGGTGTATAAGAGACATTGCATAATGACCATCATGTTGGTCATGTTTGGGAACTGAACTTATTACCTATAGATCTAAAACATTCATATATTTTTGAAGCCAAAAGGGACCATTGTGATCATCCAGTCTGACCTTTTGCATAAAACAGGGCACAGGACTTCCCTCTATTAATTCTTAATTCAAGTCCAACAGCTGTGCTTGAACTAGAACATATCTCTTAGAAAAAAAAATCAATCTTGATTTAAAACTCTCCAATCATATAGAATTCAGCACTGTCCTTTGTAAGTTGTTTCAGTTACACTGCTCTACAGCCAAAATGCTTCTAAAATAAATATAGTCAACCTTTACTAATTCTGGGTCACTGAGAACGAAAATGATGCTTAAAATTGTTGATTGGCTCTAGTTTTCAAGATATGCTATTGGGTCAGTATATACGACCCTTGACTTGGGAATGGCGGAGGATAAGTGAGTTATAAAGGGAAGGGATCTCAATTTAAACCAGAAATGACTAAAATACATCTTTGACTGGATCTATGAATAAATCTATGACTGGGTTTGGACAGTACTTGCTTTTTAGGCAAAACAATGAATGATGCAATCTGAAGCTGGTATTGAGTCATACATGATATGAATTGCATCATGTTAATCCTAGAAGTCATGGATGATGCAATCATAACGAAGCTGACCTCACTCTGCTGAACAAATTGCCCTATATCAGCTCTAGAAATCATACAGTGTCGTGCTCTCTTATTTGTCAGTGTTTGATTTTGCAAAGGGACACATTTCTGTTTAATCAAAGTGAGCAGAGATGCCTCATACTTGGGTGAACAGTGCAGATAACTTCTGCTATGTTTGTGGTGAAGTGACTTTTGCATCACAAAAGCGCAGTATAACCACTATGGTTAAGAAAGCCTATCACCTTTATTTTGGCTGCAAAATTGGAGATCAGAACAAGAGGTGGGCCCCACACATATGCTGCAACACTTGTGCAACAAATCTTCGCCAGTGGTTGAACAGGAAAAGGAAATCTATGCCTTTTGTAGTGCCAATGATTTGGAGAGAGCGAACAGATCATACCAGCAATTGTTACTTCTGCATGGTGCCTCCAGTTGGGAAAGGTATTTCAAAGAAGAAAAAGTGGACTGTGCATTATTCAAACATTCCATCAGCTATACGCCCAGTACCCCACGGAGAAGGACTGCTGGTTCCTGATGCACCAGAATCATTCTCACTTGAGTCAGATGAGGAAGATGAAGAGGACGAAACTGAACCATCAATGTCACAGGACCCACATTTTAACCCATCCTCCTCCTCTGAACCACACCTCATAACACAAGGTGAACTGAATGACCTTGTCAGGGATTTGGAACTACCCAAGACTAAGGCAGAGCTGTTGGGCTCCAGACTACAGCAGTGGAATCTCCTGGCAGGTGATGTTAGGGTTTCCATGTTCCGTGACCGTCAAAAGGATCTTGTCCCATTTTTCTTCATGGAAGGTGATCTTGTAGCCTGCAACAACATCGATGGTGTGATGGCAGCCCTCAACATCATTCACGATCCAGATGGGGGGAGACTGTTCATTGATTCATCGAAGACGAGTCTTAAAGCTGTTTTACTGCATAATGGCAATGTTTTGCCATTAATTCCAGTTGGTCATGCAGTCCATATGAAGGAAACCTATGACAACATGAAACAACTTTTGAGGTGCATAAACTATGACCAACATCAGTGGCAGCTTTGTGGTGATTTGAAGGTTGTTGCTCTCTTGCTTGGTCTGCAGACTGGATACACAAAGTACGCTGTTTTCTCTGAGAATGGGGTAGTCGTTCAAGAGATTCCCACTACATCAAGAAAGATTGGCCACTCCGACAGTCATTGGAGCCTGGGAGGAAAAGTGTTCAGCATCCACCACTTGTTGAATCAAGGAAGATTTTGTTACCATCCTTACACATCAAGCTGGGTCTGATGAAGAACTTTGTCAAGGCCATTGACAAAACACAAGCAGCTTTCAAGTACCTCCATGGAAAATTTCCAAGGTTAAGTGAAGCTAAGATAAAGGAAGGTGTCTTTGTTGGTCCTCAGATTCGTGAACATCTTTGAGATGATGCATTTGACCATGCACTGCGTGGCAAGGAAAAGACGGCCTGGAAAGCCTTCCAGTTAGTGGCAATAAATTTTCTCGGAAACAACAAGGCAGACAACTACAGGTTGTTGGTGGAAAACCTCCTCAAGGCATACAAAAGCCTTGGTTGCAACATGTCACTAAAGATACATTTTTTGCTCTCATATCTAGATTTTTTTCCACCGAACTGTGGAGCAGTGAGCGATGAGCACGGCGAGCAATTTTACCAGGACATTGCAACAATGGAGAAATGCTATCAGGTCAAATGGAGCCCATCAATGCTTGCAGACTATTGCTGGACAGTGAAAAGAGATGCTCCATTTAATGAATACAAGAGACAAGCCAAGAAGCGCCGAGTAGACACTGAATAGGACTAAACTATGTACATAATAGTTTTTTGCCTTTTGTTTCATAATAAATTTTATTTATATAACCCTCTTGCTGATTTTTAAAGTGTTACATAAACAGGACAGGTGAAATATTATCATGTAAAGCAACCATAAACACATGAAATAATCTAGGTTTACAATTTATGATTAAAACTCTACTATCTACATAATTTACATTGACATAAAATGTAAAAACTTAAATATCTTAGAAATAGTAGCCAATCAGTTGTTTTAATTGTCATATTTGAATTCAGCACATCAAAATACATAATAAATAGCACATTTTATCTCCGAAGCAGACGACTTCTCAAAAATTGTAGACCAGTGTTATTAATTACCCTCACTGATAAGAATTTGCACCTTATTTCTAGTCTAGTCTTGATTTCCAGCCATTGGTTCTTGTTATAGTTTTGTCTGGTAGTTTGAAGAATCCACTATTATCAAATTTCTGTTCCCTGTGAAGGTACTTATACATCGTTAACAAGTCATTCCTTAAATTTCTCTTTGATAAGCTAAAGGTGGAGCTCCTTGAGACTTTCAATATAAATCATTTAATCATTCTCATGGCTGTTCTCTGAACACTTTCAACATCCTTCTTGTAGTCTGAACACCATAATTCGATATTGTCTTTAACTCTCCTGGCCAAAAATGTCTCCTTGTGAACTTTTGCTTCCCTTATCAATTTTCTGTACTTCCTACTTTATAATTTACATTCGTGATTGTCAACTTTCCCTTTTTTCTTTTTTTTTAATAGCTAATTTCATTTTCTCTCCATGACAGCCTGGTTTTTTGTTTGTTTGTTTGTTTGTTTGTTTGTTTGTTTTTTAACCAGTGTAGCCTTCTTTCGCAGCTTTGAGATTACTGCTTTTTGAACAATGAGTTAAATGTTCTTAAACAGTTCCCTGGTATTAGTCATAGCATCACCTCTACAGTTTGAACTAAAGAACTAAGTATCCTGACTAGGAGTTATCACACACTCTGTGGGTCTTACAGAGGGGAAATATGTAAATCATATTGAAGAGTGGGTGCCTCCAAACGTGTTTTTTTTTTTTTTTTTTTTTTTTACTGTTGTCAGCCTAAGTCTAAAAGATCAAGCCTGTAAGGGGTGCAGGAACTATGAACACCTATTTTCCATATTTACTTACAATAGTCCTGAGGTTTACCTCTAGGTAATGCCTTCTGAAAAGTCCTGAAAAGTCCGAGCTCTGACTTGGGCTTCATCAAAGAGTTATGCTGAGGTGCAGAAAGGAAGGGGGGGGGGGTAATAGTTATATGTATTTTCTCAGCACCCCTTAAACCAGTACATGCACTTTTTTTTAACACACCAGCCAATTGGGACTAAATGAGTTTAAACCAGTGACACTTACAAACTGAGGGGCTGGAAGAAGGTATAAATTACACCAACTTACACTCCAATACACCTATTTTCACATCAGCTCTGAATTTGAACCAGGGTCTAATTTATCAGATAAAATCTATTGTCACAACATAGGTGGGCTACCACCACATCATATGTTGTCTTTTAGAAGCTCTGTGGATTATTATGTTATAAACACATTCCCTTCTGTTAAGCCACTTTGGAAGATGATACTGTATAATGCTTAGCGTGAGATAATCATGCAGGACAAAAGAAAGGACATAATAACATGTATTGGAAATAGCAAGTAGAAGCCTGGTTTACATGCTGTATTGAATGCCTCAAAAGAACAAATTCAGGCAGAAGTAGCAAATGTCATAAAGTATATGACATCCCAATAACTCCAAAATTATGCACACTGAAGGTTATAAATGATGTGGCAATAAAGCAAAGAGGAAGTGGCTAGATGTCAATTTAACTGCAGCCATATACAGTGTGGTTTAAAGTGAAGAAGGAAGCATTATTCTTTCCACATGTGTGAATGTCTAGCCCTTCTTTTCTCAGTCCTCAACTGATCACAAGGAAGGCTCAGATAGTGGTATACATGCTATCTTTATAAGTCTGAAAACACATCTATGATAACAGGTCTGTTTCGGAAAAGGATTTTTTAAGCACCTTACCCATGCTTGAGCTGAACAGAAATGTTTCCCTACCTTGGATTTGGTTTTGGCTTCATTTTAGATATGCTGATTCCATCATTATCCATTTCTGCTGAAGGTTTGTAGGAAATATTTATCACAGCAAGCAATTTCCTGTAGTGTGTTTTCTAAAGTTTTATGGATAGGTGAACCAGTTCAGGAGATGGGGGAGGGAAAGAAAAAGAAGCAGCAGAAGATACTTTCAGTGCTTATTCTGTTTTTAGTTTCTGCTGGGACTGTCAAGATGGGGCCCAAATAATAACTATTGTGAAGCTAGTTATTGTTGTGGAGACTACTGTCCACTGGAAAATGGGTTAAAGCAGTTAACTAGAGAAGTGTGAAAGCTCAATCACAGGTGGGCAGCCTTCTTTACAAAGAGGTGGTTATGGAAATATTTAAAACATATGGCTCTGCAGCCTCAGAGGAACTAAGTGGCCTCATTCATTTGCAAATTTCTACCAATTTATCTTAAAAATAAAAAGCAAACCAATTATAAGTCTATTTACAGAACTTAATCCCAGTAAAACCTGCATATAAGTGGAATTACATAATGTCTAGATGAACATAAGAATGGCCATACTAGGTCAGAACAATGGTCCGTCTAGCCCAGTATCATGTCTTCTGATGGTATCCAATGCCAGTTGCTTCAGAGGGAATAAACAGAACAGGCAATCATCGAGTGATCCATCCCCTGTTGTCCACTCCTAGCTTCTAGTAATCAAAGGCTGGGGACACCCAGAGCATGGGTTTGAGTCTCTGTCCATCTTGGCTAATAGCCATTGATGACCTATTCTCCATATACAGTGTATATTAACTAAAAATACCTTGAACTGAAAGTTCTTTGATGTAATGATCAAATTAGAAATAGACACACATTCCAGTTCAAATTCTAGTCTCTTCATTGACTCCAAGATTTAGTCCTATACGTATATATATTCACTTATACATTTTTGATGTTTTCATATTAAAAACCCATTATTTTTATTTTAAAAAAAAAGGTATTTGATTTTTTAAAATAGACATTTCCAATGTATTCAATATCCAATCAACTGTTTGTATTGCATGTGGGTGGAAAAGATGTTGTGGAAGAACATGTAATGTGAGTTTGTCCCTTTGAAACAATGAGGGAGAAGATAATTGGCATATCTCCTCCACTTCCATGAGACTCCTCCCACTTCCTCTTTCTTGATTGTGTCTTTGACAGAAGTAGAACAGACAGGAGTGATAGAGCTCCTGGGATCTGTAGGCAAAAGAGTAACCATTAGCTTAACAGGGAGTTCTATAAATATTCTGTTAGACTAAGCTGTTCCACAATGTTGTGAGCCCTGGGAATGAAGTAAAGATAGAAGTGAACTAATTATGCACAGGAGTTGCTGTGCCACAAACCCAGGAAGTGAAGACCAAAAGATAAATCCCTTTCCTCTTTCTTACAATACCTGGGCAAGTGTAATAAAGAAACATTGGACCTGATTTTCCTTTCACTAAATTGCTGTAAAGTAGGACTAGCATAATGGATGCTGATGGAGTTACATGGGTGTAAAACTGGGGTAGGTGAGAAGAGAATCAGACCCATTTAGCTGTTAAAAGCATATGCAGTTCATTACTTATTCTGACTAGTTAAGAGTTAGGGCTGGAGGATGCAGATCTGGATATAGACTGGGTGTCTCTCACTTGCATTTCCTCCGTGTCTCAAACATCAAGCCCAGTCCTGAGAGCTGCTGACACCAGTAGGAGTTGTGGATGGTCAGCACTCTTTAGGATTAATCCAAATGATTAGTGTAACACCAGGGATGAAATCCTGGCCCCATTTAAATCAATGGAAGCTATGCCACTGACTTCTGTGGAGCCAGTATATCACCCTAAAGCTTACTCACACAACTCAGACAACTACTCCCATAAAAAAAAAAAATACTGTTGTGCTTTGCCTTTGTGCTCATTAGTATAATGGTATTTGCTAAGCCTATAAAGCCCCATTACGATGAAGACCATTATTGGAACGGGCTGGAAAATATGAATTCTGTTTCATGAAAAATTTTGAGTTTTCAAAATTTGTTTTCATTCTGCACTGGAATGAAAACACTCTTTAGTGACAAAACCCCAGAGAGAGAGGGAGAAGGTCTCTTGTTTTGATCAGAAATTCCATACGGTCTCCCACAGTATTCTTGCCAGCAAGTTAAAGAAGTGTGGATTGGATGAATGAACTATAAGATGGATAGAAAGCTGGCTAGATCGTTGGACTGAATGGGTAGTGAACAACGGCTCGCTGTCTAGTTGGCAGCTGGTATCAAGTGGAGTGCCCCAGGGGTTGGTCCTGGGACCGGTTTTGTTCAACATCTTCATTAATGATCTGGATGATGGGATGGATTGCACTTTCAGCAAGTTCACGAATGACATTAAGCTTGGGGGAGATAGATATGCTGGAGGGTAGGGATAGGGTCTAGAGTGACCTAGAAAAATTGGAGGAGTGGGCCAAAAAAAATCTGATGAGGTTCAACAAGGGCAAGTGCAGTATCCTGTACTTAGGATGGAAGAATCCCATGCACTGCTACAGGCTGGGGACTGACTGGCTAAGCGTCAGTTCTGCAGAAAAGGACCTGGGGATTACAGTGGACGAGAAACTGGATATGAGTCAACAGTGTGTCTTGTTGCCACGAAGGCTAACGGCATATTGGGCTGTATTAATAGGAGCATTTCCAGCAGATTGAGGGAAGTGATTATTGCCCTCTATTCGGCACTGTGAGGCCACATATGTAGTATTGCATCTAGTTTTGGGCCCCCCACTATAGAAAGGGTGTGGACAAATTGGAGAGAGTCCTGCGGAGGGAAACAAAAATGATTAGGGCCCTGGGGCATATGACTTACGAGGAGAGGCTGAGGGAACTGGGCTTATTTAGTCTGCAGAAGAGAAGAGTGAGGAGGAATTTGATAGCCACCTTCAACTACCTGAAGAGGGGTTCCAAGAGGATGGAGCTCAGCTGTTCTCAGTGCTGGCAGATGACAGAACAAGAAGCAATGGTCTCAAGTTGCAGTGGGGGAGGTCTAAGTTGGATATTGGGAAAAACTATTTCACTAGGAGGGTGGTGAAGCACCGGAATGGGTTACCTAGGGAGGTGGTGAAATCTCCATCCTTAGAAGTTTTTAAGACCCATCTTGATAAAGCCTTGGCTGGGATGATTTAGTTGGGGTTGGTTCTGCTTTGAGCAGGGGGTTGGACTAGATGACCTCCTGAGGTCTCTTCCAACCCTAATCTTCTATGATTCTATGACTGGGTAGAGTCGAGTAGTCATGAGGATGGAGAAAGAGATCCCTTCCTTCTCTAATATCTTTTATTCCTATCCTTGCAGATACATAACTCTCCTAGGAAATATGAATAGGTCTTTGTGTGTCCATCAGTGGGAGACTGGAGAATAAGGTCCAGCCATGCAAACCCTTTACTCATGCCTTCAGAATTAAATGGTGAAAAACTTTCACTGTAACTGTAGGTCTGAATGGAAGTTTGGTCTGAATGGAAGAACCCATTTTGCAAACTTCAAACACATTCAGATCCTACTCCCCATGATGTCTTCTTCAAAATTTGCATTGAGCCCCTTATTCTGGATGCAGCACATGGCTACATCACCCACAAATGCCCTTTTCATTTTAGGAAAGTTGATATTTAATAATGTTTAATATTTAAACATCACCTTGATCTTATGGATCAGTTAATTACTGTCCTGTACTAGGAAATTTGTGCTACATTATGTGCTCTGCTGTTTGCATTATTCCTTGGGGGGAGGGAGGTGGCAGATACAATCGCCTCTACAGCTTGCCAGCTCTACAGTCTGTGTGTGCTCATGGCCCCGTTATTTCCCTGGCCCTTGATGGATGGCCTGTCTATCAATCACAGATACTTAGATGGCCTCCGTTACCATAGCATCTGAGTGCCTCACAATCTTTAATTTAGTTTTCCACAAGCACTTGGTGAGATTGGGAAGTGCCATTATTCCCATGTTACAGATGAGGAACTAAGGTGCACAGAGAAGCTAAGTGACTTCCTCAAGGTCACACAGGAAGCTTATAGCACAGAAGGGAATTGTACTCAGCTCTCCCACATTCTACGTTAGGGCCCTAAACACTGGACCATCCTTCTTCTCTGGCATCCTAGAAGATATTTGCAAGGAGCAGTTCCTGTGCTTGGGGGAGTATTTGCACTGCATTTGTGGCTAGCACAATGGGGGCGAAAAGGCCAACAACAATCCATTCATAAATATATTCTTTGTGTTCCTTTAAAAAGCTAAGGAAATCCTTTACAGACCCTGCTTGGATGTCTGCAATAAAATGTTTACATCTGGGAATTGTCGTTGATTTGGTGCAAGGTGAGTCTACCTTTCAAAGAATGAAACGTTATCGTCTTTCTTGTTTACTTGCATAGTTTGTTCTGCTTATTTAACAAAGAAGAAATTACTGAAAGGCAAACAGAGCATCCGTACGGCTCAGTGAGGCAGCTTTATCCATGCCTTACTGAACTGTGAAGTCACTGAGCTGTATCCACACATACAGTGCTATAAATGCTTTCATTGTAACATGAACATAAATATTGTCTATAAGCACTGGGCTCCTGAATAAGATTCAAAAGGTTCAAAGACTTACTGTACTTTAAAATCTAGTAATACTGATGTTGCTTGACTTAGACATCTGTTCAGAACATTCCTTTAGTCAGCACTGCTCCGTTTTACAAGGAAAAATCTGAGGAGAATGTCAAGCCATTACCATTACATCATGTTACTGACTTTTCACACCTCTGTAAGGTACAAGTTTACACAAGCTTTAAAAAAAAATCAATAAGCTTGAAGTGAAAGCTTGCCCCCATTTTGTGCACAGCGGCATTCCTGCCCTGATAGGCAAAGGATTTCTTGGCCAGACAAAGGCCTTTAAATGGTATTCGTAAATAAAGTGTTTTTAATAGCAATCAGCATTTTGTAACAAGCTGCTGGACAGCTTCCATCTCGCTGAGAAAGCAACATCATATGCAACACTATCAGAATATCTGTTGTTAGAGACCATATTGTGGCATCAGCAGGGGGAAGTTCATAGCCATTTAAAATATAACTGAAGAGGAGAGGCAATATGTCGCCTGCGGGATTCAGACCTGCACATAGTAACCCAAATGGATACCTAGTGTGTCACCTTAACTTCTCAGGCAGAACTATAGGATTATTTGTGTGTGTGTGTCCTGCTTTAGCAAGGCTTTAAAGATAATCGGTTCTGATGCTACAGGGCATGAGCTTGTCAGCAGAGTAGTGGGGTTAGAGAAGAGATTTCCCCCAACACAGAATTGTCTGGTGTTGGGACTTACCTTCTTCTGAATTGATAGGTAGACTGATATTAAGTTACAGCACCAAAGAAAAGTGTCACATATCTCGCTGTTTTATAGCGATCCATTTTAATTCTTGTTCAGTGTCACTAGATTATTTCTACCTATAGGAGTCTAAACTGCCTATCATCACGATGTCTGAACACATGTTATGTATGGCTTCTTGGGTCATGTCATACCCAGGCATCTCTTTCTTTCCCCCCCCCCCAATGTATCTATTTTATTTTGTTTTTCTATACATGTATTTAATACAATCCAAAAAAGCTTCTAAACAAAACTGTTATCCATGGCTCTGTGGTTCCCATTTCTTTACAATATGGCAAGATATTTGTACATTAAATGAAAAAGTATAAACAAAAGCCTTGCCATTCACCTGGAATGGAGCAAGACTCACCTTCTGCTGGGCAGATGAAGGACCGTATCCCTAGCCAGTGTAAATCATCTTAGCTCCATTGAAGTCAAAGGAGCTATGCTAGCTTACATGGGCTGAAAGTCTAGCCTATAGACATTTTTTTCCAGTTTACCCTTTCTAGCATTCGAGGGGAAATTTCTCTCCACCCATGTAAAGCCTTAGTATTTTACAGGTGAAGTGTGAGGGCAAAGGCCTGGCCAGAATGTGAGTGTAGTGTGCTTCATAATAAAGAAGGAAGGATGTGGTTAGACTAAATACAAAGAGGAAATTTTTATTCCAGCTGCTAGATGCTGATAGGCCCTTGTTTTCTCCCTGGGAAGGGATTATGTAGTGGATAAATAGTCCCAGCCCACCTATACCCCTAGCACAGGACGTTACCCTGTACCTGCAAGTCTCATTGCTCTGTTCCCTCTATTATTCAGGACTCGTGCAGAGACCCATCGCTGGTGTTCACAGTAGTAGAGGCCCGCCTATACAGCAGTCCAGTAGTGCCCCCTCTACGGTCCCATTGCAGAGCTTAAGTGATACAAAGATTTGCAATTATTATTTACTTTCTTTTTTATTATTGCTATGTTATATTTGCTCATCTTTGAGTTTTTTCATTAAATCCCATCTTCAAAGAAGGGACTATATGCTGCTTTAAAATCCTTCCTAATAAGAATATTCTGTTTGATCCCTAGAGTGTTTCCCCTTATTTGTTTGTGCCTCTAAAAGCTTTCTCCGGTATTCAGCTGAACACTTGTATTATTCATTTATGAATGGAGGTTTCCTTCTGTTAATATTTTAATATTTATTTTACAAAACCAATGACCTTCTGTTTCTTCTTAGCCTTTTTTTCCCTTAAACACCATCTTTGGTGCTTGAGAGGAGAAGAGGATAGTAAAGCCCTGGCCATTCAACAGGAAAAAAAATAAATCCTCCAGAATAAATCTTCCAGTCAGCAGAGCATGTTTAGTGTCTGGACTGTTTATGAAAAGTTTCAAAGTGATAAAGGGTCAAATTTAAGACAATAACCATTTAATACAGTTCAGAGGATGGATATTTGCATGGTCTTCTACAGGCAAACATTGCAAAAAATATTCAAATAAGGCTCATTCCATTTTTTTATTGCTTCAACTATTTTAACACCAGTCTGACGTTTGCTTTTAGTGAATATTTTATTGAACAAGTTTACTGACAAAAATGTTTCTGAAAACAACACATTTGAAGTGAATATTGAAGCATGTGCATTGTTAATTCATAATTGCAAAACATTGGATTAATAATCTGTATCTAAGAATTAATTTATCCTGTCAGGAAACAGAAAAACACCATGAGCCTAATCTAACACTTGGATTTTGAGCTGTGATTTTCATTCTCAATGCTAAAATAGTAATTTCTTAAATTTCATGCAAAAGTAAAATTAAAGAAGGGCAAATTTCTCCTAAATTAAATGACAAAGTTGTTTGTGGAGGATTTTGTATAGAAATTTACATAAATCACCCACAGTTCTAATTATAAGTTTGGTGATCTCTAATGTGTTTTTAAATTCTTTTTATGTTCTTGATACAACAGTGAGCAAAGTGAGACTACATTTAATTATATACTAATAGTACTGGAACAATTCATATAGTGGGGTTGCTGAGAACCATTGAACCAAACTGTAAACCCTGTATACGATGGAAATCACTTCCAGCCAGGGGGTGCAGCAGCACCCCTAGTTCCAGCACCTATGATTGAAATCCAGGTCTAGTGATCCATTTGGGGCCCTTTTTGGTTGCTGTATAAAGATCCTTATAGGTAGATCCATGGAAAGAGTGCCATTCCCAAAGTTGGACATGTAAAATGTCCAATGCATCATTAGATATGACCGTGGATGAAAGCACCAGATTCAGACTTCCACAAACTTTGAGAAAGTATTGGTCTAGGTCCAGATCTGAAGCCAAGCATCACAACTGGCCCCAATACTTATAATGGACCCAATTAGAACACTTAAGCCAAAATCCCAAAAAGACAGGAAGGCTGGCCTAGGGCTTGGGAGACACTGCTATGCCACAGACTTCCTGTGTGACCAGGACCGGCTCCAGGGTTTTTGCCGCCCGGAAAAAAAAAAAGCCGCAATCGCAATTGTGATTGGCGGCATTCCGGCAGCAGCTCCACCGCGCCACTTTCTTCTTCAGTGGGAATTTGGCGGCAGGTGCTTTCCTTCGAGAGGGACCCACCGCTGGATTGCCGCCAAACAGCCCGACGTGCCGCCTCTTCCCCTTGGCTGCCCCAAGCAACTGCTTGCTGGGCTGGTGCCTGGAGCCAACCCTGTGTGTGACAAAGGGCAAGTCACTTAGTTCATCTGTGCCTGTTTCCCAACTGTAAAATGGATATCATAGTACTTCCCAACAACACAGGTTGTTTTGAGGTTAATTATCTTACAGATTATGCTGTGCTCAAATACTACAATAATGAGGGCCAAATAAGAAACTAAGATAGAAATTTGGGGAATTTGAACAAAGATTCAGTTCTGAACCCTACACTTCGGGCCATCTATCACTGTAATAGTTATTTGAGTGTCAAGGCAAATCAGTCACATTGGTCAGTCACATTGTAATTGGCTTCAGCTAGCATTCCAAAAACTGTAATATTCTTTGCCTGCAGATTACTAGCACAACAAAAGCTTTTAAATTCTTTCCTGCCTTTAAAACATCAAAGAAAACACTCCCAGCCTCACCCTTAAAAGCAATAGCCCTTTGGTCAGTATAAGTAGATGCAGACATATCCATAGCCATGGGAGCTAGCATTTGGATTTGGTCCATGTTCAGTAGTCAAATGATCACCATACACGTTGGTATGTGGAAAGTAAAAGTAACACCAGCAATAATGAGTCTTGGACTATATTATTGCATCTTTTGTACTGTCCATGTGGACACTAAGATTTACTAACATGTTCCTCAGCATATGTATAGACTGATTTTTTTTTTTGAAGAGGTATTGCTTATAATCCGTGAAGCCACTGCTTAAAAGGGAAATGGGCCTTCCTTTGCTCTCCTATGAATTAAAGATCCTATGCTGAAGGAGCAGTTGGCTAAAAAAATTAGTTTACGATACACCTATCAATTCTACTATTCAATATCTAATACCATCTCTCTGTGGAGATGGAGCTACTGTACATTCACAATAATTAATAGTTCTGTATAGTTATCACCCTGTATGCCCTAAGGAAACAGTGGGAATGATTAGCTAAAGGCAATCCAATGAGTTCAGATACATCAGTTAAACAGGATGTAGTTATTCAATTTCCATTTCTTTTGGGACTACATAAAATTAGACCTAAGTTTGAACTGTGAAATTTGTGTCTGACTAGAAACTACTGAAAAAGACAAGGAGTTGTTCTGATGCGGATTTGGAGTAAGATCCCTCTAAAATAAAATTCAGATCAATATCTAAAACTGGATTAGAGTTGGTCAGCGTTTTACATTCAAACTATTTATTTAAATGAAAAATTATTTTTTTTGTGTCAAGCTGGAAATTTTTTGGAAAATCCATTTCCAGTTAAGAGTTCTGTATTTTCTGCCAAAAAAACCCCAAAATCACAAAAACTGATTGATTTTTTTTCATTTTATTCATTTTATTTTATTGGTTACAGCAACCAAAAAGAAAAAAAAAATAAGCTAGGTGGCTAAAATATCTCAGTATAACATTTAATTTAATTTATTTATTTTGCCCATCTGTCTGAATTTTTATTTATGTATTTGTTTGTTTGTTTTGTTTTTGGTTTTTCAACAACTGCTTATTTATTTATTTATTTTATGAGGGAGCAAAATATTTCCCAGCTGGCTCTAAGCTAGAATATCAACACAAACACTCCATTGGGATTGAGGTGTGGTATTTTTATTTGAAGTTGGCTACTTGCGTCTGAGCAGAGGAAGGGCTTTAAAAGTGAAACATCGTGGTCTATAGAAAAGTTATTTCAGGTCAGTTTTAGAGATTTCCAAAATATAATACTATTATTTTCCTCTTTCTCTGAGGACTCTACTTTTGGCTTTTGGTACTATGAGATTCTAGATTTATAGCTGAAGGAATAGGAAAAATAGCACCAATAATATTTTTTGTTAGAAGTCTCCAAAGCTTTTCTAAAATAGATTTTTTGTGTGTGTGTAAAATATGGGCTATATGATGGTGTAATTGTAGTATAAAGGGTATATTGACATAATTCAATTAGGGCCTTGCCACTGATGAGTAATTCATCATCCATCATCCATTGTATATAGATACAATATTTACTCCCTACTACACTGTCCCAGTGGAGATGGGTAAGATTATGCAGACCGTTATAGGTGAGGATGAGGATCTTGAACGTGATGCAGGTAGAATCATAAAGCACATTGTTTGCCTCTCAAATACGTAAATGTATCTATAATAATATATCCAGTTAACTGAAAAATGTGATGGACTCTTAACTATGGCATTGGCCTTGCTACCTTTCACTAGTATATCACCACATACAGCAGTGGTGCCCAACTATTTTAGCCTGAGAGCTGAACATATTTTTAGAAAGGTCAAGAGGTCACAATAAGTACACCCAGGCAGCACAAATGGAGCAAAAACCACCCACAAGTCCCTTATTTGGGATTTTGGAGGCCTTCCAATTGGCTGAAGATCCAGTGTGACCAGCTCCTACATTTTCTTTCCTGAAGTCCCTGCTGTAGTTAAGTGTGTCACACTATCTGGAATGGCTCACGACCATGAGTGCCAACCTCAGGTCTGACACCCCAAAGCAGTGGTATGTTCTATTATTACATTTCACCAGGCCAGTAACCAATGTGAACTCCTGAAGTACTACAACAGTCTTACCATAGAGTCACAGACATTCCCCTGGGGCACTCCAATCTATCTTGCCACCCAGGCAAGCTGGACTTAGTGATAAATGGTCACTTACACCAAAGATAAAAAAATATTGAGGTTGCTCCAAGTGCGAAGAGATCAGTCACTTATCCCAGGTCAATTTGTACTTTAGATCTCACACCAAAGACAATGTTTGTAGCCAATCTTATAGTCAACTAAGTTAAGGATTAATTAACTAGGAAAAAGAAATAAGTTATTTACAGGTTAAAGCAGGCTACATCTCTGTCACCTTTTGGAACCATAGACTGTAACTCATTATACAGGTGTAGATGTAGTGATCTCTCAGAATTAAATGTCTTTTAGGGCTAACCCAGATTGACTCTGGGGATCTCCGCTTTTGTTTCCTGTTTCTAGCTCTGTGAGAGTCCAACAACAAAGAGAGAGAAAAAAATAATGTCAGTTATCTTTATTTCCCTTTTTCAGAATCCATACTGATGGGATGAGCCCTTCTGCACGTAATATGTGTAAGGGCAGTTAGCAAACTGTTTGTGTCATGGTGTTTCCCAATGGTCTATTTAGTTGTGATAGTCCTCCTTGAAGGGTGGGGTGAGCCACTCCTGTCTGAGTTCACAAGTTCAAAGCAGGGATTTTTACAGTAAAGCAAAATTTACATATTACCTCATAGCATGGGTACAGACAGGACAAGTAAGATTAATGTATGCAGCAACTTACCAGCATTTTATAGAGTATAAACACATCCTTACAAGTCTAAACCTATATCAAACAATACCATCATACAGGTGAGATAATCTGGTTTCCAATTATGAATTTCTGGGTGCCTACAGCATTAGCAAGAGCTGGCACCTAATCTATCCTATCTCCTAGAACTGGAAGAGACCTTGAAAGGTCATCAAGTCCAGTCCCTTGTCTTCACTAAAAAGAACAGGACCAAGTACTGATTTTGCCCCAACTCCCTAAGAGGCCCCCTCAAGGACTGAACTCACATCCCTGGGTTTAGCAGGCCAATGCTCAAACCACTGAGCTATCCCTCCCTCCCTCCTCTCTGATGTCTACCGACATCACAGAGTGGCTGGAATGAGCTGTGCTCTGGCTATTCCCAGCTGGCATATGGTCAGTTAGGACAAGTAACAGAAGACCTTTACATACATTTTTTTCTTAACACAGTCATCCTTAAAAGCTATAGATTGGACACCACTGCTATATAATTATAATATATTAAATTATTATTATAAATCACTTTTACTGCACCAGTTAAGATGGATTCTTGGAGTTATAAGGATGTACCATGTTCAGAACAAACGAATTAGGGGAAGTATGAAGGTGGTACTAATTGTAGAAAAGCTGATCGAATCCACAATGAGATGGTTAGGGTATGTGAAAAGAAGACAATAAGAATACATAGGAAACATGATGTTATACTTAAAAGTGAAGGGTTAGAGAAAGATTGAAAGATCCAAAACTAGATGAGTGATTGTCATACCTTTTTGATCTGATTAGTTGCAGTGTATCTGAGGAGCCCTGCGTGATGGCTGGTGTGTGTGTGAGAGAAAGCAGTTGAGAGAGGAAGGGGCAGTTATGTAAATGATCTATTCTACAGCTGGCCAAATTTTTCTGAAATTAGATTTTTGACCAATTTTAGTTGAAATTTTGACTTTCAATTGCGGGGGGTAGGGAATCAGCTAATATTTTTTTTTGGGGGGGGGTATTAGTCCAACCAGAGAGCTGATTAGGATTTTTGTTGATTAATTTTTGAAGTAGTAAAAAAAAAGTGAAAACAAGTTATTTTTTACCAGTTTTTCCAACCAGCTCTATTCTATCATAATATGGACTGTAAAACTAGATAGTCTATTTTCTAAAGCCCCGGGCCTGGAAAGGCACCATCAGATAAGAGGAAAATAAGGGGACCAGAATGCAGGGGGGATCTTTAATGCTCTGGAGGAACTGGAGGTGTCTCTGTAGATCACAGGGGAGCCGATGGAGGTGTCATTGCTAATAAGTGAAGGCTGATTTTTTTGCCAATGGCTTGAAACTTTGATATCTCAAAAAATAAGATGGATGTGAATCCAAAACAAGCCTCAACAGAGTCGGTTTCTGGAGAGGTGCTAGGATGAGTCTTAACAAAATGCCATCCTTCAAGACAGATTCAAACATAAGATCCCTTAATACATTAACTACAGCATCAGTCACTGCATAGTACACCTAGAAAAAGAGGCCCTTTATATATATTAAGATGCCACACGGGAGCTGTTTATTTGCTTCCCCCCCTCAAGCCACCCAGCTGTTCCTTCCATTTGTGGTTTTAGGATTAATTACATAATGTCCTTAATTTATACCCACTGGTAAATCAGATCAGAGCATTACCTGGAGGGCAAGCTTTAATTAGAGGAATTTCAGAACAAATTGTCTAAAAACCTTGTTTAGTGTGATTAAATACAAGTGATGCCCCCTCCCCTCTCTCCCCTAAAAACATGAATATTTACTTTGCACTAAAACCCGGCAGATTAAAAAATAAAAACATCTCAATAACAGCAGTTCAAAATAAAAGGCTATAAAGTGAGTGGTAGAATCACCAAAAATAGCAAACTGGGTTTTCTTATCTGCAAGTGAACATCTATACAGTCGAATACTGCACACTGTCTGGGCATCTCTGTCAGAAATTACTACGTGAAACACTAACTACATCGTCAAGGACTGAAGAAGGGGCAGGGAAACCAGTGCACCTCCAAACACGTATGCTTGTCAACAACATGTTGTTTTAGGGAGGAAGCAAAAAGATTAAAAGCAGCACCTTTCATCTGAGGCTCAACTATTGATTTGCAAAAATTAATCAAGTCCCACATGCCCCTATGGGGCAGTGTTTCCTTATTCTGATGGGTAAACTGAGGTGCAGAGTGGTTAATGGTCATATTGTTATGACCAGCCAGTAAGGGCTCTAAGTGGGAATAACCCTCCTCTTGCTTCAGCTGTGAGAGAAAGGGCTGAGCTAATTGTATAAGCAGGTGGGGAGCTCTGGCTCCCCTCACCCCACCTCACTGGCCAAAGTAGCTGGTTGGTTGCATAGGAAGGTGGAAGGGCCTTCATGAAAAGATGTGAAGAAACTCTCTTCTCTAGAGCAAGGATAAAGAACAGGGTAAGGATTGTGAGGCCATGTCCACACTATAAAATTGTAGACTTAAGTTACATCAATATACAGCTGCCACAGTAATTACATCGGCAGTGTGTATCCTCACCAGGAGCGCTTGCAGCGATTGAACTGTTAGTGTGGGGCATTGTGGGATGACTTCTGAAAGCCAGCTACAGTCAATATAAGGCTTGTCTTCTCTACTGGGGTAAGTTGACTTAAGTTACGCTACTCCATGTACGTGAATAGTGTAGCAGGAGTTGACGTAGCTTAGTTCGACTTACCCCCATGTCTTCACTGTGCTGCGTCAATGGGAGATGCTCTCTGGTTGACTTCCCTTACTCGTCTCAAAGAGCTGGCATACCAGGTTGACCAGAGAGTGCTCTGCCATCAATTCATCAGGTCTTCACTAGACTTGGTAACTCGACCCTGCTGCATCAATTGTAGTAGCGTTGGTCTCTCTATAGTGAAGACAAGCCCAGTGTCTACACTGACACTGAGTAGTCCTAAGTATTTTATGTATTTAGCATGTGCATAGTCATCTAGTCAAGCAATGGCATCTTCAGTAGTGTGATGCAGTTCTTCGAGGCCACCACTGACTGAGTTAGTCATCAGGCATTCGTCGACAATGTGCATCATCGTCTGTGTTGCACCGCAGCTGCACAAAGAGCTGTTAGGAAGGCCCTAGCTATACTGGTTGGCTGCACAGAGACCTTGCCCAGTCTCTGTACGTTGACATTGACTATGCCTCTTGTGGAAGTGGAGTTATTAAGTCAGTGTAGTGGGTGAGTTACGTCGGTGGGAACAAAATTTTAGTGTAGACACTTACAGAGTTAGATCTACGTAAGCTGCCTTGCATTGACTAACTCTTAGTGTAGACCAGGGAAGATTCTCTGGTTGGCTCCTGGAGAGGTATAATTATTTGCTGCAATTCTGAAGTTACAATTTCAGCCATAGTGATTTGTCAGGGGTGGGATATTGAATCAATGGGAGACCTGGAAATAGAACTAAGAGTTCTGATATTCCATCTCCTGTAATATGTCCAAATCATGGTGTCCTGCAGCCACTAACACAGCGTTGGGAGGACAGAAGTAGCATCATCCCACCCAACCGGGTAGATAAACCAAGGTAGTTTTCCCTTAAGCTATCCTGAGTTTACATTCTTGTAATTTTGTTATTGCTAGAGTAACGAGGGTGTCAGTAGTAATATAGAGTAGTAATACAAAGTTTATGATAAACTGTCCCACTTTGAGGTGAATTATGGTACCCAGTGTATGGTACCCAAGATAATTAAGTCCCAGGCAGATTGTGAAGAGCTACAAAAGGATCTCACAAAACCGGATGACTGGGCAACAAAATGGCAGATGAAATTTAATGTTCATAAATGCAAAGTAATGCTCATTGGAAAACATAATCCTAACTATACAGATACAGCGATGGGGTCTAAATTAGCAGTTACCACTCAGGAAAGGAGATCTTGGAGTCATTGTGGATAGTTTTCTGAAGTCATCCACTCAATGTGCAGTGGCAGTCAAAAAAGTGAACAGAATGTTGGGAATCATCAAGGAAGGGATAGATAAGAAGACATAAAATATCATATTGCCTCTATAAAAATCCATGGTACGCCCACACCTTGAATACGGCATGCAGATTTGGTCTCCACATCTCAGAAAAAATATATTGGAATTGAAAAATGCTCATAAAAGGTCAACAAAAATGATTAGGGGTATAGAACAGCTTCCGTATGAGGAGAGATTAATAAGACTGGGATGTTTCAGCTGGGAAAAGAGGCGACGAAGGGGTGATATGAGAGAGGTCTATAAAATCATGAGTGGTATAGAGAAAGTAAATAAGGAAGTGTTATTTACTCCTTCTCATAATACAAAGAACAAGGGGCCACCAAATTAAATTAATAGGTAGCAGGTTTAAAACAAAGACAAAAAAGTATTTTTTCACACAACACACTGTCAACCTCTGGAACTCCTTGCCAGAGGGTGTTGTGAAGGCCAATACTATAACGGGGTTCAAAAGGGAGCTAGATAGATTCATGGAAGATAGGTCCATCAATGGCTGGGCAGGAATGGTGTTCCTAGCCTCTGTTTGCCAGAAGCTGGGATTGGGTAACAGGGCATGGATCACTTGATGATAACCTGACTGTTCATTCCCTTTGGGGCACCTACCATTGGCCACTGTCAGAGGACAGGATACTGGGCTTGATGGGCCTTTGGTCTGACCAGTATGGCCGTTCTTATGTTCTTAGTGATTAACAGCTGGTCTGTTAGCCTCCCTTTCCTGACTCCTGATTAGAGAAGAAAAAGAAATGTGTGAGCAGTGTACGATGCCTACTGCTTGGTTTTGAGACACTTTTTTTTATGTCCAGCCTGACTTTTACAAACTTTAAATAAAAACATTAGGGTCAATATGCTTTCTAGGCCTCTAGGCTAAACACTTCTGCTGGAGAGAAAATATTAACCCACTGAAAGTGGGATACTGGGCTCCAAGGGTACATCTCCTATAAGAGAACAAGATGCAAGTGCTGCTGGAGGGATTTGGCTGTCAAAATTTTCATCATAAAGGCAGGAGTTTATAATGAAGCCAAAGAAAAATCATCATGAGCTGCAACTTTGACATTTAATGCAAACCCCTCAGAGACACCAAAAAAAAAAATCACCTTTTTTTTTAAGTTGCCATAGAGTAGAGCATATTTTTCAACACTTTTTGTGGACGATACTTATCAGGCTTTTTGTTTTGTATAATAAGCTTGTTTTCCCATAGAATCATGGGTTGGAAGGGGCCTCCGGAGGTCATCTAGTCCAACCCCCTGCTCAAAGCAGGATCAATCCCCAACTAAATCATTCCAGCCAGGGCTTTGTCAAGCCTGACCTTAAAAACCTCTAAGGAACGAGATTCCACCACCTCCATCATTCCACCATCTCTCAGTCCACAATGAGGGCAGATGAGTCAATATTATTATTTTTTGGAAAGTGCATCTAACTGGATAAAACTATGCTGCCATTGGCTCCCATACACACACATTAGAATTGGGCACCAACCCAAGTCCTAGAGCTATATGCCCCCAAAGTCTGGTGGAGCTGAGTTCTGAACTTTGAAATTGGTCGCAATCTCTATAATGGTCAATATTCACTTTTTGGAAGCTTTGATCCAGAACCAAATTTAGCTGCTCTGGCCCACCTCCCAAAACACAGACACACACACAGATTTAGGATGCATGGGACCATCTCCAGTACACAGGATGCACAGGGCCACCCAGAGGATTCAGGGGGTCTGGGGCAAAGCAATTTTGGGGGCCCCTTCCATAAAAAAAAGTTGCAAAACCATAGAATACTATATTCTTGTGGGGGCCCCTGTGGGGCCTGGGGGAAATTGCCCCACTTGCTCCCCTCCCCCTCTCTGGGTGGCCCCGAGGATGCATGTGAAGGAGCCGACTAGGTTGTGTGATGTACCTATGTAGCTTTTGAGTGTTATGACTGTTTTTCCTGATGCAGTGTATGCTCCCCTCCACTGCTGACCAGCTGTGCCATTTCTGTGACACAGTGGCTTGTGCTGCAGAGACAGGGAACAGTCCTTGAACCCAGGGAACCACAAGTATATTTGGCCTCTATGAGGTGGGTAAAAGTGGAAGAAAGGCTCCTTATATTTTCTCTATTTCTCTTGTGCATTTATAAAAGCAGCAACTTTAATCCGAGGTGCCCAAGTTTGCTGACAAACCAGATTTTTTGTGGCTATTGTTGTGCTATGTTTCTCTCACTATTATGTTTTGAATTCTTTGCTTAGAAACATAATGTGTATTTCACAATGTTACAGAAATGCACTTTTGAACTCAGTAATTTCAATGCACATAGGCATGTATAGCACTGCAAGTTCTGCACTTACAGTACTATATTTATATCAGTTAGTTCAGTTTTGACTTCAACAAGAGTTATGCCTCAGTAAAGCTAGATTAAGGAGTCCAGGATTGGGGCCAGTCCTATTAAACTGCTACTTAGTAGCATAAGCTGAGGACAGCATTTGAGTCGAGTGCCCTACTCCTAACTCTGGCTCCATGACCACTATCGACAACTGCGTTCCACTGGAACAATGGAACAGCTATCACCCACCAGAGTCAGACCAGTGAGTCCCAGAGGCAGAGCTGTCTTGGCCCTTGACTCATGACTATGGAGCTGTGTCCTGGATCCCATCAGAATAAGCCAGGATGGACCTCAGTGCCTTTCAGAACAGAATGCAAATCATGCTTGTGGAACAGCTACAGAAGCAAAAATTACATTTGCTCAATCTGACTTTCCCCCAATAATCACACAATTAAACAAATACACAAAAGATTTCCCTCCCTGAGACTAGTGGTGGGGACAAAATAGGATCTTGTGTGTTTAGGATAAAATGTGCAAAGTACTGAAATATTTGTATATGGTGATCAGAGGAAGGTTGGTATTGGTTGGGGAATTAGAAGATGTAGGTTTAATGCCAAGCTCTGCCAGAGACTTATCTGTGACTTTGGTCAAGTCACTTCATGTCTCTGTGCCTTGGTTTTCCATCCATAAAATAGAGATAACAATCACACCTTTCTCCCACACTTTATCGGTCTTATCTATGTAAATATTTTTTGGTGCAGGGAATATATTTTATTGAATACTTATATAACATTTTACGTGATGGGGCCCTGATCTTGGTTGGCACCTCTAGGCAGAACTGTAAAAAAAATAATAATAATTTATTGATACGTTTTTGAGGAGTGCAATACATAAAACAAAACTGCTTAGATAGATTGATATAGACAGAACCGAAGTGTAAAAAATGAATGGTGCCACTGTCTATGAAGCCAAGAATGAACAGACATTGAAAAGTATATTTTAAGCCTGAGATTTTCCAAGGAACAAATTAGTGTTAGGCACCAAACTCCCATTTACACTCGGTGAGAATTAGCCACTTAACTGTCATTTGTGTCTTTGAAAATCTCTCTTTAAATTAATGCAGAAAGGGGATAGATATTCAATAACACAGCACACTTTAATTTCTGAACTATGCTTAGGGACCATATCAATCTTGGGTTGTTACATTATACAAATAATTTTACATTTGAGGTGCATATACCTTTGATGCAACAAACTACCAAAAACGTTTCTGAATAATGACATGGAGTTCACATATAAGGTTCACAATCAGGACAAGCTGTTTTAAGGTTACTTAAGCTAGTAGGCAACAAAATGTGTGCAGCTAAAGCTCAGTTTCACATGCCTAGGTGAATCTGTTTGAATTAGTGAGGGTGTCAGGAAGGAATGCCTAACTTTATAACCTTGATTCACATCCTTCCTGCTAACTACTCTATCAGGACAGTGACGTTTATATTGCTTGATTGGAAGTTTATTTTATTTGTCCAAATGTGAAGTAAAAATTGTACTTTTGCTTGACTGTGCCTATAAAATGGTCGTATCTTGGTGTTGGTACCCAATAAAATAAAACAAACTGACTAACTTTTCACTGGTATCCAATCAATACTCTGTAACCTGAAAAAGAGCTAAAAGTGCAGGATTATGAGTATTTTTAAAAAATTCTCTGTGAGTAAAGAGGCAAAAGGGAAAAATAGATTTTGCTGGGGTGGGGGGCGGGGGAGGGAAGACTTAAGATCTTTGAACCTGATGTTCAGAGGTCTTGAGCATCCACAAGTCCAGGTAAAATTAATAGAATCTATGAATACTGATAGATTTATATAGTCCAATGCCAGAAGGGACCATGGTGATCATCTGGTCTGGTATCCTATATAACACAGGCCACAGGACTTCTCCAAAACAATTCCTAGAACAGATCTTTTAGAAGAACATCTTGATTTAAAAATTGTCAGTGATGGAAAATCCACAAAAAGCCTTGCTAAATAGTTCCAATGGTTAATTACTCTGACTGAGGGTGGGAAGAAGCCCTTATTTCCACTCTGAAGGTGCCTAGCCTCAACTTCCAGCCATTGAATCATATTATAGTTTTCTCTGCCAGATTGAAGAGCCCATTACTAAATATTTGTTCCCCAGGTACATATTTATAGAATGTGAACAAGTCACCCCTTAACCATCTTTGTTAAGCTAAATAGTTTGAGCTCCTTGGGTCTATCACTTTCTTTAATCATTCTTTAATTCTCGTGACTCTTCTCTGGAGCCTCTCCAATTTATCAACATCCTTCTTAAATTGTGAACACCAGAGCTAGACACAGAATTCCAGCAGTTGTCATACCAATGCCAATACAGATGTAAAATAACCTCTCTACTCCTATTTAAGATTCCCCCATTTATGTATTCAAGGATTACATTAGCCATTTTGGCCAGCACCACACTGGGAGCTTCTGTTCAACTGATTATCCATCATGACCCATACATTTTTTTTCAGTCACTACTTCCCAGGATAGTGTCCTCCATTATGTAAGTATGACCTATATTTTCTTGTTCCTAGGTGTATACATTTACATTTAGCCATATTAAAGCACATTTTGTTTGTTTGCACCCATTTTATCAAGTAGTCCAGATCACTCTGAATCAGTGATCTGCCCGCTTCATTATTTACCACACTTCTCTACCCTTTTTGTGTCAACTGCAAACTTTATCAATGGTAATTTTGTGTTTTCTTCCAGGTCATTATTAAAAAAGATTAAATAATGTAGGGTCAAGAAGCAATCCCTGTGGGACCGCACTAGAGAAACACCCACATTTTGATGATTCAGTTTGATGTACAATTACATTTTGAGATCTATCAGTCAGCCAGCTTTTAATCCATTTAATGTGTGCCATGTTAACTTCATATCTTTCTTAGTTTTTAATCAAAATCAAGTAGTACCAAGTCAAATGCCTTACAGAAGTCTAAGTATATTGTATCAGAAAGTTAGTTTGACAAGATCCATTTTCCATAAACCCATGCTGATTAGCATTAATTGTATTACCCTCCTTTATAAATCAGAGTTAAAGTGTCTCATGTTGGGCACCCAAAACAGTGAGAGACCCAACATCACAATATGCCAACATTTTTATGGCTGACTTAGAACAACGCTTCCTTAGCTCTCGTCCCCTAACGCCCCTACTCTACTTGCGCTACATTGATGACATCTTCATCATCTGGACCCATGGAAAAGAAACCCTTGAGGAATTTCACCATGATTTCAATAATTTCCATCCCACCATCAACCTCAGCCTAGATCAACCCATACAAGTGGTCCATTTCCTAGACACTACTGTGCTAATAAGCGATGGTCACATAAATACCACCCTATACCGGAAACCTACTGACAGCTACACTTACCTACATGCCTCCAGCTTCCATCCAAGACACACCACACGATCCATTGTCTACAGCCAAGCTCTAAGATATAACCGCATTTGCTCCAATCCCTCGGATAGAGACAAGCACCTACAAGCTCTCTATCAAGCATTCTTAAAACTACAATATCCACCTGCTGAAGTGAAAAAACAGATTGACAGAGCCAGACGAGTACCCAGAAGTCACCTCCTACAAGACAGGCCCAACAAAGAAAATAACAGAACACCACTAGCTGTCACTTTCAGCCCCCAACTAAAACCTCTCCAGCGCATCATCAGAGATCTACAACCTATCCTGAAAGATGATCCTTTACTCTCACAGATCTTGGGAGACAGACCTGTCCTCGCTTACAGACAACCCCCCAACCTAAAGCAAATACTCACCAGCAACCACACATCACTGAACAAAACCACTAACCAAGGAACCTATCCTTGTAACAAACCCCGATGCCAACTCTGTCCACATATCTATTCAAGTGACATCATCATAGGACCTAATCACATCAGCCATACCATCAGGGGCTCGTTCACCTGCACATCTACCAATGTGATATATGCCATCATGTGCCAGCAATGCCCCTCTGCCATGTACATTGGCCAAACCGGACAGTCTCTACGCAAAAGAATTAATGGACACAAATCTGACATCAGGAATCAAAATACTCAAAAACCAGTGGGAGAACACTTTAACCTGTCTGGTCATTCAGTGACAGACCTGCGGGTGGCTATATTACAACAGAAAAACTTCAAAAACAGACTCCAAAGAGAGACTGCAGAGCTAGAATTGATATGCAAACTAGACACAATCAACTCCGGTTTGAATAAGGACTGGGAATGGCTGAGCCATTACAAACGTTGACT